>NC_089755.1:38935120-38955120 GCF_040412425.1 Macrobrachium rosenbergii
TTCATATCATATATTTGACTCGTGATCACTGAATTAAATCAATAAGTATGATGGAACAAGTTAACAAGCCTCAACTATAGAGTATGCATGCACATACACACACACACACACACACACACACACACACACACATATATATATATTATATATATATATATATATATATATATATATATGTATATAGCTCTCTATATATGATTTTTTATCATGCTAGTTATATTATAGTAAGTGACTAGGTACTGGCAGGTTTTTTACATTCTAACCAGTTAGTAAGATTTAGTCGTTTATAGCTACCGCCTACAATGATGAAAATTCCATTCTCAAGGGGAATTATGGGAATTTGATAGTGGAAATCCATAAGTGTGTTATGAGGCCAAGTAGGATATTGTTTGAGGAGTTTTATCACTGATTAAATATGTGTAAATGAATTCCTATCAAGGACAGTCTAATGAACGGTTTATGTTGAACCAAACTGAAGAATCAATGAAGCTTTTTCAAACTTTCTTTCTTAATTGAATATAATTGTCGCAAGAAAAATAATATTTTCCTTATATTACATCCAATATTGTACATAATTACTAGTCACGCCTCACCCATGTGACACACAGCTTTTGATTCTGATATATCGGAATAAGTGTAAATTATCTGTAATTATAATATCAAATAGAAAGATCATTCTTTTCTTAGAAGCAAAATTCATAACTTCTTAAATAGTACCGCACGCAACCTTCAAAAAAAAAAAAAAAAATCTCAAAATAACTAAAAAGGGGGAAAACTTGACTGCTCCGACATATTTAACCGTGACACGACTGACCTTTCTTAATTACACTTTTAAAGAATCAGTAGGAGACGATGCCATACGGCCTTTCCCATTCAAAAAACAAAATCAGAAGAGCATAGGGATCAAAACGTTCGCTAAATAACACAGGCCGATATTAAGAGGCCACGAACGCGTAGTTTTCATTCAAAAAAGATTGTTTCATCTCCACAGATTAATAAATTCATTAATTCTACAGTGACAAGTCGAGTGACATGAAAGTTTTTAGTAGAGTGACATGAGTGTTTTAATGGAGTGACAGTGCACGAGTAGAATGGCCCGTGTAGTGTGGGGGAAATCCTTGATTTTAGGAGCGATATCACGCGGCTAAGTAGAATTTAGAGTGCGCAGGAGGGACCCATATCTCTTTTTATGGACTGATAGTAAACATTAAGGAGAAAGAGAGAGCGGAACCAGTCTTTATGGACTGTAAGTACTGTGTGAAGTTGGTGTGCGGATGAGGCACTTATTACTTTATTACCTGATAGTACCAAATTGGAGAGGATTATGGGCAGAGAATGACTCATTTATTTCGGAGTAAATAACTGGAAACGAGCGTCAAAGAAACTCCAATTTAAGAGCTGATAATTAAGATTTTGTAGATATAAGAATTTGGAATTAGTTATAAATAAGGGAAAGAAGCACGAAGAATCAGTTAGAATGAAGCGTGTGGAATATAAAAAAATCAGAGAGAGGGGGCATGGGTACATCATCAGTATGGAAACAAAGTGCTGAATCAATTATTACAAGGGAGAGAGAGAGAGAGACGTGGAGGACATCATCAATGAGGAAAAAAAGTGCTGACAGAGAGAGAGAGAGAGAGAGAGAGAGACGTAGAGAGAGAGAGGTGGGACATCATCAATGAGGAAAAAAGTGCTGAATCAATTATTGCAGAGAGAGAGACAGTGGAGTCCATGATCAAATATCATCAATGAGGAAAAAAGTGCTGAATCAATTATTACAGAGAGAGAGAGAGAGAGAGAGAGAGAGAGAGAAAGACGTGGAGTACATGATCAATGAAGAAAAAGAATCAATTATTACAGAGAGAGAGAGAGAGAGTGTGAGAGTCCATGATCAACATGATCAATGAGGAAAAAAAGTGCTGAATCAATTATTACAGAGAGAGAGAGAGAGAGAGAGGGCACGCGTGGAGTACATGATCAATGAAACAAAGTGCTGAATCAATTACACACACAGAGAGAGAGAGAGAGAGATGTGGAATAAATAATTAATCATCAGGGAGAAAGGAAGCGCGAGGAATTAATCATCAATGAAAGTAGTGGAATAAGGAGAAAGGTAAATATTTCTTCTGCTGAAGAGAGAAGTGTAAACGAGTAAAAATTCCAGAATTTAAAAGATATAAAACGATAAACGAATCGTTTATACTACATTACGTCGGTTCTGTTAGAAATTCTATATGACCTTACCTAAAAATCCGTCTTACGTACATAATGCCGAGTAGCAAAGCCTATGGAACATATAATTCATTATTTATATCTCTGCAAATTGCTTGATAATGGAGATATCTCAATTTACGCTTTTTCTTTTGTAGTAATCTCCATCGTATATATATATATATATATATATATATATATATATATATATATATATATTATATATATATATATATATATATATGTGTGTGTATATATATATGTGTATATATATACAGTATGTATATATATATATATACAATATATATATATATATATATATATAATATACATAATTAATTATTTTGGCTATATATTATAAAAACCTTGATTTTGAAATTACATCAGCTTAGGATATTTTCTCAGCTAAAAGAAAGCATTAAATATGTCCAAAAAACATTTTTTTCTCACAAAACAAAAAATCCAGATAGGGACGACAATTTTCACCAAACCAGTGACAATATAGTTCAAGAAAGCATGAACTCTGCATCAAGGTACTGCCGACCTCAGGAGAACACAGGAGCTAAAATTGCACCGTGTTGCCCCAAACCTCAAGTGCCAATAACTGCCAACCATTATCTCTATTTACTACCAGCTGCAAAAGCACATAGCTGTTAACTGTTGCAACCTGGTACTGCCCATCTGAATGGTTTGTAATTGCCAGGTGATATACCGAAGCCACTGGCAATTCCTTGATAGCGCTTTATTCTCTTTCATGCTCAGCAATTTCTCGCCAATGTTTAGTACACCTAAGTCTATTTAATAACAAAAGAAATTAACACCTCTCTCTCTCTCTCTCTCTCAAAACTTGTTAGGGTAACTGAAGAATACATTTTTCAAGGTTAGGGCAGTTGTAAGACATCTGCTGTTAAACCAATTTTCTACCTTGAAATATTTTACTTATTAATTTAATAATCACCCTTCTCCATATTCTGTGTCATTTTCAGTTTTAATCAAACAGATAAATTATTTTCACACATGTGGTGCTTGGCTTTAGCATTCACTGTATAAATATATTTTTTTCTTGGGAAAGTAATACTTCTTTTCATTCAACTTATGTATATTCAATAATGCATCTTCTATCTTTTTTTCTATTTTCTATCTATCTTCATTTCGTTTCTCTTTGCACTTTCATCAAAATTTTTCTCCTATTTCTGCTCATGAAATAATCCCCTGACTTGGGCAACTAATCTACTCGCTTATTTATTCCCCACACTCATACCAAGCTGGCTGCAAAGGAGCCAGCAGAAGGAATACAAACTGTCCCATGACTTCTCGTGTTCGAAACAGTTTCCCCCCAAACAGAGAGTCCCATGTTTTAAACGTTAATTCAGAACCGGCCTTTTATTACAGCGAACTTTCGACAGTAATGCCAGGATCTCGAGCACGGTGTGCAAGCATCCTCCCTCTCCCCACTATTCTCCAGCGACGCTTACCCCACCCCACCCCAGCCCCACAGTTAATATCTCGCAACATTTCAGATCATTAATTTGTTTTAACCTCAACTTTCAAGAATAAGCACCGGAATGCTAATATGCTCAGAAGTAATTAGATTCGGATGCATTTTGTGGTTGTTGTTGCTCAGTACGTGAAAATGTGTGGCTTTCTCGTGATATGCATATATATATATATATATATATATATATATATATATATATATATATGTGTGTGTGTGTGTGTGTGTGTGTGTGTGTGTGTGTGTGTGTATACATTAAGAGAGAGAGAGAGAGAGAGAGAGATCATCACTCTGGTTGGCCACTTACAAAGGAACCATATCATGAACGTTGACTTAAGAATTTTGGTAACAAACTCTTCCTAAAAATCGACATCCACACACTTGCAACAAACCACGGGAGACTCAACTGGGCCCAGAGACGCCAACGGAGCGAGTGAGAGAACTACTATTCTTGGTTCTGTCCGTAAACAAAATATTTACTCCCATCGCCATAATAAGCTAGCAGATTATGCATAAGTCAGACTTCCTTATCAAAAAGACATCTCGCGTAAACTTTTCATAATCAATACTATGGAAGAACTTGAAACATTAAACATATCTTTATGGAAACTTAAAATAAAGGACTTTTATTAAGTAATAAGCAATTCCCTTAACTAATACAGAGAGGGCATGAAAATTAATTTGGTTTAACCTGTATGATGTTGAGTACTGCCAGTTATTAATTCCCTGCTCCAATTTCAGTGAACTCGTATTACGAACCGCATTCACAATTTTCACGCAAATAAAACGCTAAACTCCACACCAACGTTATTATTTCGTTATCGGTAAAGGTACGCAATTTTCTGGTGCCTATTGATGTGCTGCTTTGTGAATATCAATTAGAAAAAAAGATAAATACTTTATGCAAGCTACATATGCATGAGGCCTTTGGTCAAATAGTTAAATAATGCATTACTTTTGATAAAGTGTCACGCTATTGGCAACAACTAATAGAAAAATTGCCACATTAAAAATGATCTAATTTTGTAAGTTAATAACTATATAAATTGAGACTGCATTTATAAACTGAATGGTATGTACGTATGTAAGTATTATGTATTATTATTATTATTATTATTATCATTATTATTATTATTAGAATACCCACACCGTCAAAAAGACTATTATAAGAGAAGACTGAGACGACAGGTCTTGGTTCTAGGGACGTTATGTACCCTCTCAAAGCATTTTGCATACTGATACAGGACAGTGGAGAGATAAGTTAAGCTCCGGCTGAAGGACGGCAATTCTAATTTTATCACCGGAAACTATTGCTGTTCCACATATAATTATTATTATTATTATTATTATTATTATTATTATTATTATTATTATTATTATTTTTTTTTAACTCGACGAAAGTTCACGTTCAATTTCATAATAAGAGAAAATAAACCACTGGGTGAAATTTTGTGTTTCAAGGCTTCATGATAAACCTTTTAACATAATTATTTACAAATTGTAAAGTACTGTTCTTAGCGTACAATAACTTCTAATATTTACCGCAAACCAGCTATCATCTTCAGAGTGTCTTTGTGATAAGACCCTATATAATCATTTCAAGGACAATCTGAAGATGGTAGCAAGTGCTACCGAAAGCTAAGATTAGCACCTATAAAAACGTGTATTTAAAATAACAGAAACACTCAATTTCAACTAATGAGTTTTTTCTCGTATTATTAATATTAGACGCGAGATTTTTTTTTAAAGAACTTCCTAAATTCTTCTATTTACAGTTAATGTTATCACATAATGAAAATGGATAACACCAAAAGGAAAATAACGTATCTTACAGTAAATCTATATATCATTATAGTCCAACACGCTACGTAACCTAATAAGATATTGGTTGTAACTCAACCTTGATCTAGCGTATCCAAGATTTCTCTTGGCTATGATAGTTTATTGGCAAAAGCTGAATATTTGACTGGTGTGATTAAAGTCATTAAAATAAAAATCATCCACACACACATATATATATACATATATTTTATATATAAAATATTATATATATATATATATATATATATATATATATATATATATATATATATATATGAAGGACATGGAACTAAGATCCTCATCCTAAAAGACAAACCGAGAACAGGCATCTCTCTCTCTCTCTCTCTCTCTCTCTCTCTCTCTCTCTCTCTTTCTCTCTCTCTCTCTCTCTCTCTCTCTCTCTCTCATATATATATATATATACATATATATATATATATATATATATGAATATATATATATGATATATATATTACTGATGTATACATATTTTGAGACTTGGCTGATAAGTTTATTACTTGAGTTACGTAATTTTGACGGCCCGCTTGCCAAGGACACACATAACCTGTCAATTGAGCTACAAATTAACCTCAAAGACAGTCATTTAACACTCAAGGCCGCCAGCCGCGGTAAATTTCGAAAAAATACAAGAATTGCAGTTAACTAATGAAATTAATTAATCTTCGCCCAACTTATGACACAGTCCACTTTACTCACTAATATGGTACAACCAAAATCACAACGGCTCTTCCAAACAATGGATTCGACACACGGCTGCATAAAGAATTAAAATGATTTGCTTACCTTCCCTACTTCCTAGTTAATTCACTGGAATGGTTGAATGTCGCTAAACAATATAATAATATGGCTCAATCTAGACTTCGTAAAAGCATCTACAGTAAGTGGTGGCGGGAGAATGGAACACGGAAAATTGGAAATACATAGAAAAGGGGGTAGTAATTGACGAAGTTTTGAACAAAACACAGACTTTACCTTGGACGACGAGTTGTTGTGCATACAACGGACGATCGGAAGTTCTGGGATTAATTCGCCACTTCACAATTTACTAATACAAGATGATAGACAAGGAGGTGACGGGGCGAAGCGCATTCGTTGTGCTCTCTGTGGAGGCCTGATTCTCTCTGTCTTTTGTCTGACCAGCACTGGGTCAAAACAGGGCATGCGTTCATGTCCTCGGGGGTCTGAAACTTTGTCAAAAACATTCACCAAAGAGGACAGGTAAAGCAAGCTTAAGGCCACCTATCTTACGGTTGAATATGGAAATTTATGGAAATTTCTAATGCTACAAACGAACGTTAAGTTTGAACTGCCGACGCCTCCCCTACGGGACAAAGGCTTCCTGTCTTCTGGTCAGTATGATATTATTACTACAAATAAATGTTTGAGGGCGAACAGCATAAATATTTATAACATATATATATATATATATATATATATATATATATATATATATATATATATATATATATATATATATATATATATGTGTAATATGTGTGTGCGTATGAGTACATGTAATGTAGATAGAGAGTAGAGAGAGAGAGAGAGAGAGAGAGAGAGAGAGAGAGAACTTTGGATGCGTAATCCTCTCTCTAACAGGTAGGAATGTTCGCCAAAGATTACAAAGAGAAGCAGCTTTCTGTTCTTTGTATCCTGCCTTCGACATTTTTTCACTTCTACCCTCCTTGGTTTTAACCGGCACAGATTTTACATTTCCCGAATACTGCACCAGATTCGGCTAAATCCTCTTTTCAGGAGAAGGGAGACCATAGAAAGAGAAATGCACTCTTCCCTTCGAGAGTCTTCTCCGCGACTGAGAAGGAATTCTGTCAAAAGAATTGAAATCTTCTTGGGTAAAAGGTACCCTTTCGGAAATACGGGACAAGAACTTCGAAGTTTTTGCTGTGTGTATTATTTACTTGACACACACACACGCACACACACGCACACACACACACACACACACATATATATATATATATATATATATATATATATATATATATATATATATATATATATATATGAATTTACAGTGTGACATTCTATATTTCTTTGTGACTCATTGCCCACAATTCAGGTTATTGGTTTCCTAAGAAATAGCAATTCCCTCTAATGGTTTTCTGTCTTCATTTTAGTTCAGTGCATTTTATTCAGATCTGAAATATTCTCATTAAGAGGACTTTCTGGATCTTACTGTGACCCATTGCATTCAAGGAAAACCAAAATATATATGAGATATTTTCATTTTTGTTGGCTTTTCAATTCTCATTGTGAACCTTTGTATCGTAGGACCTGTAAGACTTCAATGGACTACTGCAGGCGTTTGTACTGTAGGTCCTGTAAGACTTCAATGGTCTACTGCAGGCGTTTGTACTGTAGGTCCTGTAAGACTTCAATGGTCTACTGCAGGCATTTGTACTGTAGGTCCTGTAAGACTTTAATGGTCTACTGCAGGCATTTGTACTGTAGGTCCTGTAAGACTTTAATGGTCTACTGCAGCCGTTTGTACTGTAGGTCCTGTAAGACTTCAATGGTCTACTGCAGGCATTTGTAGTGAAGGTCCTGTAAGACTTTAATGGTCTACTGCAGGCATTTGTACTGTAGGTCCTGTAAGACTTCAATGGTCTACTGCAGGCGTTTGTACTGTAGGTCCTGTAAGACTTCAATGGTCTACTGCAGGCGTTTGTACTGTAGGTCCTGTAAGACTTTAATGGTCTACTGCAGTGCGTTTTGTACTGTAGGGTCCTGTAAGACTTCAATGGTCTACTGCAGGCGTTTGTACTGTAGGTCCTGTGAGACTTTAATGGTACTGCAGGCGTTTGCTGCAGGTCCTGTAAGATTTTAATGGTCTACTGCAGGCATTTGCACTGTAGGTCCTGTAAGACTTCAGTGGTCTACTGCAGTGTGTTTGTACTGTAGGTCCTGTAAGACTTCAATGGTCTACTGCAGGCGTTTGTACTGTAGGTCCTGTAAGACTTTAATGGTCTACTGCAGGCGTTTGTACTGCAGGTCCTGTAAGACTTTAATGGTCTACTGCAGGCATTTGCACTGTAGGTCCTGTAAGACTTCAGTGGTCTACTGCAGGCGTTTGTACTGTAGGTCCTGTAAAACTTCAATGGTCTACTGCAGGCGTTTGTACTGTAGGTCCTGTAAGACTTCAATGGTCTACTGCAGGCGTTTGTACTGCAGGTCCTGTAAGACTTTAATGGTCTACTGCAGGCATTTGCACTGTAGGTCCTGTAAGACTTCAGTGGTCTACTGCAGGGCGTTTGTACTGCAGGTCCTGTAAGACTTCAATGGTACTGCAGGCTTGTACTGTAGGTCCCTGCAAGACTTCAATGGTCCATTGCAGTAAGCCGTTTGTGCTGCAGGTCCTGTAAGACTTAATGGTCTACTGCAGTCATTTGCACTGTAGGTCCTGTAAGACTTCAGTGGTCAAACTGCAGGCGTTGTACTGTAGGTGGCCTCAATGGTTAAAACTTCAATGGTCTACTGCAGGCGTTTGTACTGTAGGTCCTGTAAGACTTCAATGGTCTACAGTATGCTTGTACGGGTCCGCGTTTGGTCTACTTATAGGTCCTGTAAGACTTAATGTGGTACTGCAGGCGTTTGTACTGTAGGTCCCTGTAAGACTTCAATGGTCTACTGCAGGCGTTTGTACTGTGGGTCCTGTAAGACTTTAATGGTCTGCAGGCGTTTTGTACTGCAGGTCCTGTAAGACTTTAATGGTCTACTGCAAGCATTTGCACTGTAGGTCCTGTAAAACTTCAGTGGTCTACTGCAGGCGTTTGTACTGCAGGTCCTGTAAGACTTTAATGGTCTACTGCAGGCGTTTGTACTGCAGGTCCTGTAAGACTTCAATGGTCTACTGCAGGCGTTTGTACTGTAGGTCCTGTAAGACTTCAATGGTCTACTGCAGGCGTTTGTACTGTAGGTCCTGTAAGACTTCAATGGTTCACTGCAGGCATTTGTACCTGTAGGTCCTGTAAGAAACTTTACTTTTAATGTTTGTCTCCTGTAATTTCAATGGTCTACAGGCATTTGTACTGTAGGGTCCTGTAAGACTTCAATGGTCTACTGCAGGCATTTGTACTGTCCTGTAGGTCCTGTAAGACTTTAATGGTCTGCAAGCATTTGCACTGTAGGTCCTGTAAAACTTCAATGGTCTACTGCAGACTGTAAGACTTTTGTACGTTTGTGCATGGGTCCTGTAAGACTTTAATGGTACTGCAGGCATTTGTACCTGTGGGTCCTGTAAGACTTCAATGGTCTACTGCAGGCGTTTGTACTGTAGATCCTGTAAAACTTCAATGGTCTACTGCAGGCGTTTACTGTAGGTCCTGTAAGACTTTTGTACTGTAGGTCCCTGTAAGACTTTAATGGTCTACTGCAGGCGTTTGCCTGCAGGTCCTGTAAGACTTTAGTGGTCTACTGCGAGCGTTTGTACTGTAGGTCCTGTAAAACTTAATGGTCTGCACTGCAGGCGTTTGTACTGTAGGTCCTGTAAGACTTCAATGGTCTATTGCAGGCGTTTTGTACTGCAGATCCTGTAAAACTTCAATGGTCTACTGCAGGCGTTTGTACTTGCAGGTCTGTAAGACTTTAACGGTCTACTGCAGGCGTTTGTACTTTTTTTTTTTTTAGGTCCTGTAAGACTTCAATGGTCTACTGCAGGCGTTTGTACTGTAGGTCCTGTAAGACTTCAATGGTTCTAAGACTGCAGGCGTTTTGTACTTCAGATCCTGTAAAACTTCAATGGTCTACTGCAGGCGTTTGTACTGCAGGTCCTGTAAGACTTTAATGGTCTACTGCAGGCATTTGTACTGTAGGTCCTGTAAGACTTCAATGCTCTACTGCAGGCGTTTGTACTGCAGGTCCTGTAAGACTTCAATGGTCTACTGCAGGCGTTTGTACTGCAGATCCTGTAAAAGACTTCAATGGTCTACTGGTCTACTGCAGGCGATTTTTTACATAAAACTTCAATGGCAGTTTGTACTGCTAAGACTTCCAATGGTCTACTGCAGGCGTTTGTACTGCAGGTCCGTTTGTAAGATTTTTAATGGTCTACTGCAGGCGTTTGTACTAAGATCCTGCAAGACTTTAATGGTCTCTAAGACTTAGGGTCCTGGTCTAATGGTCTGCAGGCATTTGTACTGTAGGTCCTGTAAGAAGACGTTTGTAATGGTCTGCTGTGGTAGGCGTTTTTACTGTGGGTCCTGTAAGATTTTAATGGTCTACTGCAGGCGTTTTTTGTACTGTAGGTCCCAAGACTTCAATGGCCTACTGCAGGCGTTTTGTTGTGACTTCAATGGATCCGTTTGTAAAACTTCAATGGTCTACTGCAGGCGTTTTTACTGTAGGTCCTGTAAGACTTCAATGGTCTACTGCAGGCGTTTGTACTGCAGGTCCTGTAAGACTTTAATGACCTACTGCAGGCGTTTGTACTGCAGGTCCTGTAAGACTTTAATGACCTACTGCAGGCGTTTGTACTGCAGGTCCTGTCTGAATGCTCTATCGTATGTTTTATTAGGTCCTGTTTACTTCAATGGTCTACTGCAGGCATTTGTAGGTCCCTGTAAGATTTTAATGGTCTACTGCAGAGCGTTTGTGCTGCAGGTCCTGTAAGACTTCAATGGTCTACTGCAGGCGTTTGTACTGCAGATCCTGTAAAAACTTCAATGGTCTACTGCAGGCGTTTTGTACTGCAGATCCTGTAAACTTCAATGGTCTACTGGTAGGCGTTTTGTAGGTCCTGTAGGTCCCGTTTTGTACTGCAGGTCCCAAAGACTTTAATGGTCTACTGCAGGCGTTTTGTACTGTAGGTCCTGTAAGACTTTCAATGGTCATTTGCAGGCATTTGTACTGCAGGTCCTGTAAGACTTTGTGGTCTACTGCAGGCGTTTGTACTGCAGGTCCTGTAAGATTTTAATGGTCTACTGCAGGCGTTTTTGTAGGTCCCAAAGAGGTCCTGTACTGCAGGTCCTTCAATGGTCTACTGCAGGCGTTTTGCACCAAGTTGTAGGTCTTTGTCAATGGCGTTTGTTCAGATCCTGTAAAACTTCAATGGTCTACGTTTGCAGGCGTTTGTACTGCAGGTCCTGTAAGACTTTAATGGTCTACTGCAGGCGTTTGTACTGTAGGGTCCCTGAGACTGCAGGTCAATGGTTTCACTGCAGGCGTTTGTACTGTAGGTCCTGTAAGACTTCAATGGTCTACTGCAGGCGTTTGTACTGCAGATCCTGTAAAACTTCAATGGTCTACTGCAGGCGTTTGTACTGCAGGTCCTGTAAGACTTTAATGGTCTACTGCAGGCGTTTGTACTGTAGGTCCTGTGGAGACTTCAACTGCAGTACCTGTAGACTTTGCTCTACTGCAGGGTCCTGTAAGCGTTTGCAGGCGTTTGTACTAGGTCCCTGTAAGACTCAATGGTCTACCTGCAGGCGTTTGTACTGCAGATCCTGTAAAACTTCAATGGTCCTACTGCAGGCGTTTTTGCACTGCAGGTCCTGTAATTTGTACTGACTTAAATGGTCTACTGCAGGCGTTTGTACTGTAGGTCCTGTAAAACTTCAATGGTCTACTGCAGGCGTTTGTACTGTAGGTCCTGTAAGACTTCAATGTTCTACTGCTGGGGTTTAAGCATTTACTTTAGGTGCTGATTGACAACTCGGTTTTTCCAAATTGCAATTTTTCGTGATAGTTGTTACAATAAAAAAAACAATAAAGGTTTTCCGATAACTTAAGACGTCCTTTGTTCCTTAAGATATGGCTTTCGACGCATTCTTGCATATTTATATACAAAGATGATGTTTAAGTGTTAAGGTTCATCTGGATTTACTTCCGTAATATGAAATCATAACTTGAGAATTACTTTTACATACTTTAAGCCTCTGATATGTCATTTTCTATTTTTCTTGCTATGTTAAATATTTGAATATTTCCCACCAATAATGTATTAGGAATTGGTGTTAATGATTATAATCATTAACACCAATTCCTAATACAGTTAAGAGGGCCATTAAACATGTTTACTAGGAAGAGGTAAAAGCACTCGTTAATAGTTTTCCAATTTTAACAGGTGTTGCGCAAATACATTTTTGCATAATTATGAAGCATATATCAGACTAAGCAGAAACGCACACACACACAAGACATAACGAACTAAATCCCTGTTTCATACGCATATCGTGTTAAGCTATTACCATCTCAGGGCACTTGAGATATTTCTTTTATATGACGATGAGAGGCTCTCCAGAATCTCACAGAAATAATGAATTGATCATCTTCGTTCTTGACACTGTGGAGTCTATTAAGGTTTATTCTCAACAATTGAAAATGAACGTCATGTTTGTCACTTACACTCCGAAAATTAATTTACCTAAGTTTAGTAAGCTATGTTCAAGCGTTTTTATTTTGCACATTTTAGTTTTCTGTAAAAGAAAACTACTGAGGTGGTTATTTGTCTGTCCGTCCTCTTTCTGTCCGCCCTCAGATCTTAAAAACTACTGAGGCTAGAAGGCTGCGAATTGCTGTGTTGATCATTCACCCTCAATTATCAAACATACCAAATTGCAGCCCTCTAGCCTCAGTAGTTTTTATTTTATTTAAGGTTAAAGTTAGCCATGATCGTGTGTCTGGCACCGCTAATAGGTGCCAACAACACAGGCCACCATAGGCATGTGGCTGAAAGTTTCATGGGCCGTAGCTGAGAGTTTCAAACAGCATTATGCAATGTACAGAAAACTGATTTCTTCGGCGCATTTTTACTTGTTCATATATGAGTAAACCTACGAGATGGTCTAGTGTTTTTTCTCATTTAGTTCCATTTATTCTGCATTGCAAGAACAGATCTATAAAAATGACAGTTAAAGGAACTAATTATACGCCTAATCTCCAGTTTCCTACTTCTCCAAAATGTAGAGAAGTAAGAAATTGGAGATTAGGCTTGACTGAAGAGGAAAGAAGATAATTATGTGAGCCACAATACCCGGTAGTGGCAAATCCCTGTTTAACCTCTGACCTCTGAACATGACATAGAACTTTGGACTTTGGTATCCGCAATGTCTTCATTAGAGAAAATGGATGCTGTGTACGATACCACTATCCTCTACATTTAAAATGTTATAGTTGTGGTCATTACCAATTTAACCTTTAACCACTTGACCTTAGCCTCTAAATCCGTCATATAAAAGTTGAACACCCATTACCCAAAGTTGGTAATATGAAGCTTGAAAGGTTTACCTTTAAAGGTGCTGCAATCATAGTGTTTTAAAACAGTTCAACTTGAGCTGACGGAGGAACATATAAATTGGAAAGACAATTGGAAAGACATGCCAAGTACCAGTTGCTCGTGAGCGATAAACCAGGATCATAAAAATAGGTAGCAGAAAGGACTTTGTCAGTCCTAAATTCGAAGTAAACAATGAATTCGCTGTTCGAAAGAAAATGACTGAAGAATTCATAGTAAACAACAGGGACGGGAACTGTACAGGCGAAACTGTCAGTACACTGAGCAATACGAAGACTGAAAATCTACCCAGAATAAATAAGGGAACTGATAACTTGGTGGGGGATACCCAGCCACCTGAGAGTACGTACGATCCCTTTCCTTTATCCCTCAAGGATGGCGGTCTTTCTTATTTTGGGACGGTGAAGCAACCAAACCACATTTTGGGGAACTGCGATACAACACAACGTTTAAGCATCCAAAGATTGCAAATTGTAATATGATAAAAATATGTATATAAAGATGTTAATTAACTGTTGGTATAGGTATAGGATATATATATATATATATATATATATATATATATATATATATATATATATATATATATATATATATATACACACTGTATATATATATATATATATATATAAAATGTATATATATATATATATATATATATATATATATATATATATATATATATATATATATTATATTATTATTTTACATTTTCAACTTTATGTTTATTCTAAATCATTTACCTTCTGACTAAAGGTTTTCTATTTACTAACAGTCACACGATTTCATTTCTCCTTCCTCGCAAATTATTTCGTATCATCAACTATTTTCCTGTTTTACGTCCTAACTCAAAAAGTGTACAAACTCATTCACCTACTTGCATATCAATCTGATTCTACGTTCTAACTTACAGAACAGGCGTTCCACGTCTTCTACGTATCACGTCATACGGAATGGACCATTGTTGTATAGCTTCCTGTCACAGAGGTACACAACGTCTGCGTGAGGTACATTATGAACAAGACTCAAAAATTTCTTTGTGCTGTCGTAATGTCTCGGAAGCAACCTGCTTCCTCTTCTTCCCTTTCATCTCGAGAAAGGGGAGGTGAGGACTTTCTGAGAAAAGATGCTATCGTGTACAGGCCTTTAGGTTTAGCAGATGTTGATGGAGGCGCCCTAAAACCGCCCCCCCCCCAACAAACCTTTTTTTTTTTTGTCTGTATACAATTTTAAATGGTAATGAAAACTTTTGATTTTTATTTTTACTGCCTGAATTCACTTCTGCCCCAAATATTCTCTGAGTGTTTATAAAGATCTTTGCCGCTTTTTGAAGAAAAGTACTAATGCCTTTTGAGATATGCAATGACGTGACTGAAATATTTATGTAATTTTTTTTACATAAAGAGAAAAAATTAAATTAAGTTATGAGTTGTATGTTTTGCAAAATGTCTCTTCCACTCTGAAATGGAATGAATGAACTACATTTTTCCGTAATTGGCCTTCTATCAAATATTTGGGAAAAAATTTTTTTTCCAACATTTACGCAAACATTTTAATAAATTGATGTGTATTGCTTGGGGGGGGCCTTTGTCCTACAAGTAACGACATGCGTAAATTGTAATTAATCATAAATAGTTTGCGCCATGTGCATCAAATTAAACTGCTATTCTAAATTATTATTATCATATAGATACGAAAATATTTATATTTTCGTATCTATTTATAAACAAAATCTTGAAATGTCATTAACTTTGAAAGAAAGCGTCTACTGAATGGAATATCATTTAAAAAAAATAAAAGTATATATCAAACAATCCAAAGATATTAAAAAAATACTGATAAAACAAGAAATAGACAAATATATACGTCACATACGCAGCGTAGCCTAATATCACCCTTACTGTTCCTTAGCATAAACTCCCTAATTGAATAAGAAGCTTGTCTGAAAAACTCACAAGAGTTTGTCCTTTAAACTGAGTATTATATAAAAAAAGCAGACACTAGACGGCTCTCGCTTTTATAATCTGAGCCGGTATATTTAAAGGTCATGGGACAAGGACTCAGTATCTCGGAGATAACTGAAGGCGGCCTTGTAGCCTATAGAGATTTACTTTAATATGAGTTAAATATAGATAATGTAAAATTTTGCACGTATCGACGTCGATTGGTATTTTCTTCGTTTGAGAGGAAAACCATCCTATTAAACTCAGCCTCTGGCCATTGGCTTAAGATATTCTCAAAGAATATTGTCAGTTTCCTTACATGTACTGACTAATAGTGTGTAGTTCGAACATAGAACAGAATATGTACTGTATGTATGTATGTATGTATGTATACAATTCATCAGTCAGATATATATATATATATATATATATATATATATATATATATATATATATATATATATATATATATACATATATATATACATATATATATATATATATATAAATATATATATATATATATATAAAATATATATATATATGAAAGTTGCCCATAAAACACTATTTGAACGTTTGCAACCCATATATTTCGGGCCTTCCTTCAAAAGCCCCTGTTCACTGGTAGTAAACAGGGGCACAGAAGGAAGTGCCCGAAATATGGTTGTAAATGTTCAAATAGTGTTTATGGGCTTTTTATCTTCATATTATAATGTAGTATTACAGTAAAAGACATTCATATATATATATATATATATATATATATATATATATATATATATATATATATATATATATATATATATATATACATATACATGTATATATATATGTATATATATAAATTTCTGAAAAACATCAGGATGAACCTAGGGCTTTTCAATTGAAAGCCACATCTTGCTGCTGACCAAGCCACACAAGTCAACTGAAAGACCTGGGTTCCATCCTGATATGAGTCAAATTCATTTCTGTTCCACACGTGATTGGGTGTTGATTATATATATATATATATATATATGATTATATATATATATATATATATATATATGTGTATATATATATGTGTGTGTGTGTGTGTGTGTGTGTGTGTGTAAAACATACTGATATATCGTTATTACATAAATCGCAAGATCATGCATATGTTACAGTTTGTACATTGATAATTAATTCTGTTTATCGAAGCATTAAACGTCAAGAGACCACTAATACTGAATGAAGTCTATAACACCATATTTAGGAATAATCGCATTGTATCAGTAAGAGTTAAATGAATCTTTAGCTCCTTGTATCGTGAATAATATAATACGAAATTCACTTTACTATTTAATATTTCGAAAGATATTTTTCTTATGTATCTTAATGCCGGCCGATACCGGTAGCGTAAGGGCTGAAAGTAAATATATAGTTATGCAAAATTATACAGAATTACTACTATCGAATCAATTCTGTTACTTTTATTAAAAAAAATTTTTAACTTGTTGCATAGAAGTAAAAAGATTCAAAATGATTTTCTAATTAATTAACGGAACTAAATCTTAAAGCCAATCTCTTCACTATCAAGGTGACTTATGAAGGAGGCTACTGATCGAACTGTTTCTGTTCATGTTTGAATAATCACGTCAAAACAACAATAATGACTGGACCTAATACCTTACTATCTCTAAGTGATTTTCTTATCCACACAAAAGAGATTTTATACGGGAAATTCGAGGTCTGAACTTATCCTGCTAATTTACTATTTTTTTTATATCCATGTCTTTATTTGATTCCAAGATCTGAGAAACAGTTTCCAAACATCAAACTGATTCCAACATCCCAAGAATGGTATCACTATCACTACAGCGATAATAATCTTATCCAAATGATCATAATAAGGTGTAACCATGATGAAATTATTCCCGTATACTGCGCATTGAAGGAAACATCAGCTAAATCCCAGGATCGAACTGAATCGATAACACCATGTACCGAATGGTCAAACTGAGTCGGTTACACCACGTAATGAGTGGCTGAAGTCTATCGATTACACCATGTATCGAATGATCGAAATGAATTGATGACACCGTGTACCGAATGAGCGAAAAGAATCGATTACACCCTGTACCGAATGATCCAGATTAATCGATTACACCCTGTACCAAATGAACGAACTGAGTCGATTACACCATGTACCGAATGATTGAACTGTATCGATTACACCATGTACCGAGTGATCGAAGTGAATCGATTACACTATGCACCGCATGATCGAACTGAATTGATTACACCATGTACCGAGTAATAGAATTTAATCGATTACGCTATGTACCGAGTGATCGAACTGAATCGATTACACCATATACCGAATGATCGAATTGAATTCATTCGTTAATGCACCATCAACAGTTGCATTGAAATGATTCCCTTTTCCCTTGCATTGAGAACGATTATATCGAACACTTGGGATCGAACTGGTTTCATTATTCAATGTATTCTACGAATCGCTTAATGTGTTAACTATAACCTTATCCTAATGATTCCACTGTCCCATGTATCAAAATTAATCATTATATGTAAGTCCTGAGATCGAAGTAATTATTTTAATCTTTGTCAGTAATAATAATAATAACGTACTTAAAGAATTCTTGGGCATTAAAAATCCACAGTGCCGTCATCACTGCATTACGTACAAATTTCACGTACTAAAATATTTCCCTACGCTTTACCAAGTGCCTTTTCAGCTTAAGAATGAAAAAAAAAAACAAGTAAAAAATGCGCTGAAGTTTCTTCAGCACAACCGAGTTTTCTGTACAGCAGCTACCTCGTATAAAATCAAGGCCGCCGAAAACAGAGCTATCTTTCGGTGGTCTCGGTATAATGCTGTATGAGCCGCGGCCCATGGAAGTTTAACCACGGTCCGGTGGCCTATCCTACATCGTTGCCAGAAGCACGATTATGGCTAAATTTAACCTTAAATAAAATAAAAACTACTGGGGCTACAGTTCTGCAACTTGGTATGTTTGATGACTGGAGAGTGGATGATCAACATAGCAATATGCAGCCCTCTAGCCTCAGTAGTCTTAAAAATCTGAGGGAGGACAGAAAAAGTGCGGACGGAAAGACAAAGCCATCTCAATAGTTTTCTTTTACAGAAACTAAAAACTGAGTGTACACTAAAGTAAACTAAAAGCATAAAGAGGACGTAACAAATAAAGAATGGGTCACATCAAAACTAAAATGATAGATTAACATAACCAGGAAATTGCCAGCTGAAAGCGTCATGTTAAAATATACCTAAAAGTCAAGTAACTGAATGCCATTCTTTCGAAATCTTTCCAATTATTTTTGTAAGGACTTCCTTGCTAATTTTTTTTATTTAAGCTGAAAAAGCCTTTGTGAGAAGTTCTAAAGCCTTTTGGTATTTCAAGACTGCAGCTAAAACGATCCTATTGTAAACTGGCGACATGTATATGATTAAACTATTATTATCTTGATCATGTATTGAGGGTGATTATCTCAAGATATAAACAACAAATTAACCCGTGTATTCATTTCTTGAATCAGTATATTCATCTATCATTGATAATTAACCCAGAAAGTTCCATCGTGATTATACTGAAGGTCGAACACATTTCATTGATTAAATTAATATCTTAATATATATTAAAAAATTTAATCGCCAAATGATTCTCTTATTCCAAATACCGATATTGATGATAGTATATCATGCACCGAATGACCGAAGTGATTCGGTCCATAAATATGTCAGTACTGATTATCCTTAACTGATTAACTTAAACCAGTTATAATTTATTCTAAGATAGAAACGATTACACCAATTACTTTATCATGTCAGTCACTAATGCATCAATAATAATCAAATCTACAGAACTACCTTCATCCAATAACCTGAGAGATTATATCAACATCCCAAGATCAAACTGATTCCGCTACGCCATAAATCAAATGACCGAACTGATTCAGTTCGTTAATTCATCAATAGTGATTATGTGGATTTGATTATTGATTATTGACCATATATCAAGAGCTATTATACCGAAATCTAAAAATCACAGTGATTCCATTACACCATCATTCAAATGACCAGAATGATTCTATTCGTAAAAGTATCAACAATGATTACCCCGTAGGGGTACCCAGTGCACCTCATGATACTGTAGGGCATTACCTGAAGTTCTTTTGCAGTGCCTTCGGCCCCAGCTGCAACCTTTCGTTCCTTTTACTGTACCTCCTTTCATATTCTCTTACTTTCCACCTC
>NC_089755.1:38962620-38977620 GCF_040412425.1 Macrobrachium rosenbergii
CGTTCTTAAGTGAGTTATAATGATAAGGATTTTTGTTTACAAAGGCCATTTGTGGATCGTCTTTCTTGTAAGACGCGTAAGATGATCTCAATTACCGCAAAAGTTATTACGGTCATTTGAATACTAAGGAATCTTTTTTTACGGTTGAGTGTTTTTTTTTTTTTTGTAAGATAAGTGCATTCCTTCATCTACTCTGAATGTTCATAAGGACGTATCCATGATAAAGATGGTTTTATTAAGTTTAGCTGTGGTTAAGTTTTCTTGGCAGAGGACTAAATAAGGGTTACCAGGTACGTGATCATAATTTTTCAAAGGATGTTGGTTTCATATACTTTTATTTCTACCCCATACAAGAAAATTAAAGTATTCATAGTTAAGTTGAAAAAATGGTAATTTTCTCTCTCTCTCTCTCTCTCTCTCTCTCTCTCTCTCTCTCTCTCTCTGATCAACTGATATATGAAAATTCTCTCTGGTAAGAGGCAGGCTTAAATTATTCGCAGATTACGTAGTAATTTTGTTATCCTTCATCCAGAAACACCGCATGAAGGGTGAAGAATTATTGCACACAGCAAGAGCCTCTCTCTCTCTCTCTCTCTCTCTCTCTCTCTCCTCTCTCTATTTTCTATTTTCTTCTTGTGCTTCGTAATTGAACAGTAATAAGCTCTTTTTCCATGATGGACGATCAAATTACTTGCAAATTCTATAGCAATTATCACATTTCTTGAAGTAGCGAAGGATAATTAATAACTGCTTGCAGCTAGGAAAGTGGCTCTCTCTCTCTCTCTCTCTCTCTCTCTCTCTCTCTCTCTCTCTCTCTCTTCTTAAACTGCAAAGGCTATTTTTTCACAATACAAATCGCATCATATCTAATTCTCTTTCTTTCCCTAACTGATCAGTCGATTTCTTTATCCATACAGACAGCAAAGGAACTAATCTCTCTCTCTCTCTCTCTCTCTCTCTTCTTAAACTGCAAAGCCTATTTTTTCCAGAATACAAATCTCATCATCTCTAATTCTCTCTTTCCTTAACTGATCAGTCGATTTCTTTATCCATACAAACAGCAAAGGAACTAATTCTCTCTCTCTCTCTCTCTCTCTCTCTCTCTCTCTCTCAGATACGACCTGCTGAAAACATACTGATTAATGAAAGAGCGAAATGACAAAATCCCTCCCTCTCTCTTTCTCTTAAATAACCTGCCATACTTCTTTTGACGAATGGAACAATGAAAGCCCGAACATTTCCACCGGCCCAGAGCCCACTTTTCCGGAATGAGAATGGCTTTCTCCTGAACCATTTACTCTCAGACCTTGTCTCTGGCCCTCTGCTTGCACGACAGGCCAGGACTCGCTTGGCAGGTCTTCTTCGACTTAACCATTTTGACAGCCGTGTGACATCTGAAGCCTCCGGGCGAAAACTTTGCCGCTCTTGAAACAATGCTGAATGCTACTAGCTTTCGGGATACGGGATTTCTGACCAATACGGAGCTGCTTTGAAGCTGCGAGCGTTTAGGCCGACCTACTTATTTTTGGCTTTTAGAAACATTCATGACTTCCCCAAGGTATAATTTTAAAGTTATACAAAAAAGATATATAAAGACACATTATATAGATATATATATATATATATATATATATATGTGTGTGTGTGTGTATGTATATGTATGATATATATACATACATGTGTATTATTATTATATATATATATATATATATATAAAATATATATAAATATATAAAATATATATAAATATATATATATATATATATATATATATACTGTATACATATATATATATATATGCAGTATATATATACATAGCCTATATATATATATATATATATATATATTATAAAAACATAGTTTATATATATTATAGCTTATAGTTTCACATCGGCGGTTTCTACACAATTGGTAGCAGTAACGGCTAGTCGAAGCACCATCCCTAATCCCATACTACCCACACCACCACAGTGCCCTTTCGTTCTATTGTCTCTTCCACACTCTCTAACCATGCTTTCTCTGCCTCCGTGCCCTATTCGTCCTAAAACATTCGAATTATAGACATTTTCACCAGGTTATTATGGTCCATTCTCTCCACATGAACAAACCACCCCAAAAAATTGTAAACCATTTTTTCCAATTTAGGTAGTCTTTGTGCTAGATAGTCTATATATATATATATACTGTATACATGTATATATACATATATATGTAAATATGTGCATATATATATAATATATATATGTATATATCTTTAGTCAACAAGTAACTATGAATTATTTAGAGAACGTGTTTGATTGTCCGTGTATATGAAAATTCAGCAATTAATTCAACCTTTATTTTAGCTGTTATTCCTCATAAAGTTTATGCTTTGTGACAAGACTAAACATATGCTCATATTTATGAAAGTCCTTTTTATTTGGCTGTTTTAAACAATGACATAAAAAGAAAAAAAACAAAGAACTACAAGATGGAAAGTGATAATATCAATATATAAGCAATAAAAAGCATGAACGAGGAAGACAGAACAGCTGGGGAAATCCGAAGGAAGAGGCGAATCTGGATAACTGCCAGTGGTAAGAACTGAGAAATTATAAAAAAAAAAAAAAAACACGTCAGAATACCTAAAAATCAAATCGAAAACAGCAGCAGAATGAATAAGAATATTTACAGACGACGGGAATAAAGACCAATAAGAATCTTAGGAAACGTGGTAACAAGGATAAAGCGAAATACAATTGCCGATGCAATGACGAGAAGGACAATGAAAGAGGGAGACACAAAACTGTGCATCACTTCAGTGTTACATTTGCGGTTTGAATGACCTAAAACACTTGAAGGCACTGGAATAGCATTTTGCGATTCGCTTTTACCGTATTTCTGCATTATACTCAAATTCAGCTTGTGGCTCACTCTTTACCTTGTTTTTCTTCTTCTTTTTTTTACTTTCCAGGAAATTGCAGCAGTCTATCCTCTTCGTGTACGTGCTGCAAAATTTTCATGAAGCAGACATCTTTGCTTGACAAAATTAATCTTCCAAACGTACGCACTCAGAAGGAGGCTTCAATAGACTTCCTTTGCCTTAGACGATACTTCATTACTTTATTTTCTGGCGGTCATTTACATTTCATCAACGAAAACATAAGATTAACAAGGCAGGGAAAATATTATCTTTATTCTTATGTTGTGGAAACGTGAGGGATGCCAGAGAATATCAGGACAAAATAAAACGAAAATAATGAAGGAGAGAATAGGTGATTTCGTGTTTTCGTACTGGCAGACAGACACAGCTGCCAGCAAGGAAAATATTTAAATGAAATGCATTTCTGATGCTACAATAATTCTGCTATGAAAAACAGGAAAGTTAAATGCCAAATAAAAATGCGAAGGAAGTATGACAATCCAACGTTCGTGAAACGACTGGTACGGACAAGCTGCCAGTTTGGATCACCTATGGGACTGTTTAGCCTAACAGGTACACAGAGGATCAGACACTCTAGAGCACTCCTAAAAGTAATAACTGTAAAAAAAGTAGAGGGGAAGCTGCGACTTTGTAAAGCACTGAAATGAATTATTGTTCAAAGTAGGAGTTACGTAATTTATTAAGAGGAATTCTTTGAATTCTTCTCCTACAAAAAGAATTATTGTTTGGGAATAGCTTTCCAAAGTATGAAAGCATGGAACCATACAGGAATAATTTCACATGTATCTGCAGGAGCTGCTCGGGGAAGCCCATGCACGAACCATAGAGTAGGCCTACACCTGATCTCTGAGAAACGATAGACTTAGCCAAGCACATATCAGTAGATTATGCTATTTATTTCCAATCCTAAAATACTGATGGTTTTCCGGGCTCAGCTTCCAAATCCTCAAAGAAATCCATGAAGGCAGAAGGCGTCAGAAACAAAGGAATAAGAAGAAAAGTAGCCTTGGGGCATGAAACAAATAAGTAAAATGCGCCGAAGATTCTTCGGCGCAATTGGAGTACTGCTGTATTATAATGTATATGAGCAGCGGCCCATGGAGCTTTCTGAAGCCCGGCCCGGTGGTGGCCTGTCCTATAGTGCTGCTAGACGCACGATCATGGTTAACTTTAACCTTAAATAAAATAAGAACCATTCAGGGTAGAGGCCGCAATTTGGTATGTTTGATGACTGAAGAGTGAATATGTGCGCAACAATTTGCAGCCTCTAGGCCTCAGAATTACAAGATCTGAGGGTGGACAGAGAAAAGTGTGGACGGACAGACTCTCTCAACATTTTTCTTTTACAGAAAACTAAAACTAACGACTTTACCGTCTTGCCCATTTCAATGGAATTGATTCCGTGACCGAATGAAGAATGGGGACTTGAAACCCAGGCACTCATCATAGTGGTCATACAGAGATAAAGATTATTGGCCAACAGACCGTCAAAACCAACATCTCCTCCTGTGACTGGGTTTGTTTTTTCTTCTGAAAAAGTCGTTGGGAAGATGGTGACCAAAAAATTTTGAAAACTTTATCTTCCCTCTGGTTCAGAAGTGCTGTATTTGTGAGATCGCTTAAATATACTTTTCATACTTAAATGACAAAGTTGGTATTTTATTTTTCAGCTACTGTTTAATATAATTACAGACAGTTGTTGAATAGTATTCTTTTTTAACTAATTTTGAGTGGTATTTTATTTTCAAATACTGTTTAATATAATTACAGACAGTTGTTGAATAGTATTCTTTTTTAACTAATTTTAATTTCATAACAGTATTTTCTACTTCATAATGAAGAGAAGTGCACTGGACACCTGAAAATTGTAACACTTATTGGTTAATTTCACATGGAGCATTTGTTTGTTTAACCGATGAAATCAATCGTTTTTATATCTCACTTAAAATGACCTCATGACAGCACGAGTTTTTGTGTCTTTAAATAAGGCGTAATAGTAGAAATCAGTTTATTCTAACAGAATATAACCGAAGCAAAGTCATCGATTGGAGTCTACGACTTCTAAAAATTTTCTGAATGATTAAATTAATTCTATTAGAGTATTTATTTGCCTTGACCAAAGAAATTAGTCGTTTGGTTTAGTCTATTACAATGGCCTTATGCCAGTACGGCTCTTGTTCTTATAAATAAAGCAAATCAAGTCGTTTTGATTTAGTCCAATTAAATTACTTTATGCCAGTACGGCTCTTGTTTGTTTAAATAAAGCAAATCTAGTCGTTTTGATTTAGTCCAACATATGCCAGTAACGGCTCTTGTGGTTTTAAATAAAGCAAACCTAGTTGTTTTGATTTCTCCCAATAAAATGGCTTTATGCCAGTAAAGGCTCTTGTTCTTTTAAATAAATAAAGCAAATCTAGTCGTTTTGATTTAGTCTATTAAAATGGCCTTATGCCAGTACGGCTCTTGCTCTTTTAAATAAAACCAAATCTAGTCATTTTCATTGATTCTATTGAAATGGCCTTATGCCAGTAAGGTTCTTGTTCTTTTAAATAAAGCAAATCTAGTCGTTTTGATTTAGTCTATTAAAATGGCCTTAAGCCAGTGCGGCTCTTGTATTTTTAAATAACGCAAATTAATCTCATCCAACAAAAAGCTACGAAACACAGTAATGGGTTGAGGATCTGCTAATGCAATTTCACATCCCAGTATCAATATTGAGCAACTCTTTCGTCTTCTCCTTCCCGGAGCCAGCTGACTCAGCCCAGGAGTTCCCACATCAGCCTTCAAACTTTACAAAATTACAATTCTTTAGCGACTTTTCTTTCTGTTCAGGCTGTTCAAAGTAAGAAGCTGCTGCCAGGTCTTTCGTAACTTCCTTCTTTTATATAGTGACTCTTTGACACATCTGTATTTTATTTATTACTATTGTTTTTTCTATCTTTTTATTTCTTATAAACTGCCCAAAGTTTACGGAAGCCTTTTGTAGCCATGGTTTTTCTGATAATAATATTTCCTTAACACCACTGTTTTTTATTTTGTATTTTTCGAAATACTTTTTGGATGTTAATCTAAATGATTTCCGTGACTATAGGCTATGTTTTCATATCAAGAAATATTATTTTCCCACTGCCTCTTTCATAAAGAAGCTTCAAAAAGTGATGCATTTTCTGGTACTGCCCTAAAAGGTATACTATTCATGTCAACAAAATAACAGACAACTCCATTCACATGCAGTCTGTAGTTTGCAAATTTATGCATTAATTTACCCACTGGGTATGAAAACGATACTTCCACTTTCAAAATCAAAAAATGAAAAGGAAACTAACCTAAACCTTAAGTCTAACTAAGAGGAATGGTTGGATTGACTATCGTTCAAGTTATGAAATGTTTGTCTGTCTGTGCAGAACAAGGAGTGTGCATTAACTGTGCTCATAGGCAGCGACTCATTGCCAAGTAGATTTATATATCATCTGTTTCTTCTTGCAATAAACTTATAATCATCAAGAGCCAATATAAATAACGGAGTTACTATTTTTTCGTTCAAAATAATATTGAAATGGAAAAAAAAAATGTCTCTACCGAGAAATGTCTGGTCTTGTTTCTCAGCAGTCTGTTCTTATTGCTTCTTTCTTTCTTTCTTTCTTTCTTTAGGACAAGCGTGATTCTGCATTTATAACATCGAAGTTATTCATTTACATAGCGCCGATAGCTGTCTGAAACAGGTCTAATTTTAATGTTCAAGTGGACCGCCTTGAAATTTTAATTCGCCTATAAATAACAGTTCACAGACGCACCATGACCTTCAAGATTTCTCTCTCTCTCTCTCTCTCTCTCTCTCTCTCTCTCTTAACTGTCTGTATGAAAGAACGCATGATACTTGGTCACGAAACAAAATGTTTCACTTCTTTTTAAACGTATGACTTGAGATCAAATTAGATAAGTTATTAGAAACAGAAGATTCAAAGAGTATTACCAGATTATTATTATTCCTATAATAAATGACTGGAAAACATTAACTGAAAGTCAAACCAATGCGAAATGGTAGTCTCATTCTCAATAAAAAAAAAAAAAAAGTTAAGTTGAAATAACAAAGATATAATTTCAATAAAAAAGTTCAAGCCAGAAAAACACCAAAGATAATTCTCATAAAAAAAAGTTCAAGTCAGAAAACACCAAAGACAGCAAAGAAATAAATGAAGGCGAACGAAAACATCGAATACAGATCTAAACAAGGACAAAGAAGACTTGCTTCCAGGCGAGAAAATGAGTCTTGAATTGTTAATGCAAAATGCTGGTTACATTTAAAAAAAATAATCTTTTCACTCGAATTCATACTATTAATGGTATCCCAGATGGTCGTAACACGGCAGACCTAGCATATTTGCTGAGGGTTTTGTTAGCAGACTGAGACTCTTAAATAAGTTTCTTTCAGTGTAAGACCGGTAGACTGCAAATTGCAGAAAGTACTTTGCAGTTCATTAAGGAAAATCCAGTAGTACACTGGAATTTGTTCCAGGGTTTTTACCAAAGAAATGTTCCTTTATGGTGGGCTAAGATTTTTCGTACAATTTTACCCGAACAATATTTTAACAAAATTAATTTTCTTTTTATCATCACTATTTTATCTTTAGCGTATCCAGCCTTTTCGTATCAAGCTGATAGTTCTGATCATTTATTGCAGCTTGCGTCAGTTTGTTATTCTCTCTAACATTCGTATTGTTGCTGTTCTTTTCGAAATTGGTTTGGCTTTAGATACATAATATAAACCTGAAGTAAACAAAAGCAGCTCCCTTTACCAATATTACTTGATGTTGCATATTAGAGAATACTATTGATTCACTCCTATTGTGTTACATCCTTACATCTGATAGATCATCAAATCGCATTTTTTTTAACACTGTATCTCAAATTTCTTTATAAAATACTTTCTTCAGTACGAGATGTCTCCTAACTTTGGTTTATTTTTTCTACATTGTACTTATTTTTATTAGCATTTGTTTTGCTCTGAGTGTTTAAAAATCTCTTACAATTCATAGTGGTGTTTCACTGAAATCAGCCATTATTATTATTTAACTTCTGTTGCAACAAATCGTATTGTCTCCAGAAGCCTAGTAATGCGCTGTCATATCAGATATTAACCTAGCTTCACCATACAATCAAACAGTGATTCTGAGAAATAACAGATTCCCAACTACTCTTTGTAAATAGGCTTTATATTCAAATGTGACACAAATACTGCACATGCTTCCATATTACAGAACCACTGCGTATATATCTACGCAGCAAAAGTATTGGATATACTTCCATGCAATATAAAGTACTAAATGTGCTTTTTCCACGTAACAGTCACTGCAGTGCGTAAATATGATTATATATAGAGTATTGCATGTGGTTTTATGTGATAGCATTTTGCATTTTTAAAAATGCACTTTCCTCTATTAATTTAACATTATTAAGTTTCTTGCAATTTAAAAACGTAAAACAATCATGATTTATCTATTCGTTAGGCCAAAAATATCTGATGGAAAATTTATGAACCAGTCTATATTTATATATCTAAACACATATTTTCAATATACAAATGACTCTTTGATAGTTAACATAAGACATTAACTAAATATCAGTGTGAACAAAGGGGAGGTAGTAGAAATTAACATAAAACTAGTAAATAAAATGATTTACATAAATCTTTTAAATATAATCATTTACATACAGCTATTAATTTATACGATATACTTCTTTGTAATTCAATGGGTTTAGTAAACACTCGTACATTTATTTACATACATTTGGTCATATCATAATCATTACTCTCTCTCTCTCTCTCTCTCTCTCTCTCTCTCTCTCTCTCTCTCTCTCTTACATAAAAATCAGTAATGCAATAAATCTTTTGGATTCAAATACAATAACTAAAAGCAGATATTCGAAAATCTAATAAGGCATCAGCTCCCTTTTTCTGTTACTACGAAAATCTTATCTCATAACGCATCCAGCTTTCGGGAACTACATTGCGAAAAACAGTCTTAACACGTCTTCTATAATGCATTTAGCTTCCAGGAACAGTTAAAGGAAATTAAATTTTAAGACCCCTTTGTCTTTCAAGAAACTACAAAAGGAAATCTGATTTCATAACACCTTTAGCTTTGGGAAACAAAAACAACAAAAAATGCGCCGAAGTTTCTTCGGCGAAATCAAGTTTTCTGTACAGCGTATAATGCTGTATGAAACTATCAGCCACGGCCCATTAAACTTTCAGCTACGGCCTGGTGGTAATTTTGTTACTGGCACAATAGCTGTGCCACGCGTACGATCATGGCTAATTTTAACCCCAATAAAATTAAACTACTTGAGGTTGCTGAGGGGCTGCAATTTATTATGTTTGATGATTGGAGGGTAGATGATCAACATACCAATTTGCAGTCCTCTAGGCCTTAGGAGTTTATAAGATTTGGAGGATGGACAGACAAACTGCCATCTCAGGGGGTTTCTTTTACAGAAAACTAAAAAAGGAAAGAAAGACTATCCATGTAGCTAATTTTTAGATAGAATCATGTCTCCCAGCCACGTAATAATCATAAGGTAACGAATTTAAAAAATATTAATTCGTCATCGAGGAATTATCAGGTCCCGAAAACCAACATTTATCCGAAATTCTGTGAATGGTTGTTTGTAATGAATCATTTGTATTGTATATTGTGTGCATTTAAATATTAATTAGGTCTAAGGGAATCGAATTTGTCCAAATTTTTATGACCATTTGGCTGAAATAAATCCTTTTATTTCTCTTGGCATTTATGCATTCGCTGGAAATCAGCGACTCTTTTGGTCTGCGAAAATTGAATTTGATTCCATGGACGCTTGTTTGTAATGAACCATTTTACTTCGCATCGTATGCATTTCAATATTCATTGGGAATCAGAGATTCATTAGGACTCGGTGAATTTAATTTGTCCAAAATTCTGCGAGCCTTTGTTTGTAATGAATCATTTTGTTTGGCATTGTGTGCGCTGACACATATTTTCCGAGTGGGCGAGCTTTAATGATGGTGTGTTTTTTGCCACGTGCACATTTATGTTAGGTTTTTGTGAGTCGGTGAATCATTATGTCTCGGAGATTCTGTAAATGTTTCCTAAAATTTAAAGGAATTTAGTTTACTGTGTCTCACAGAATAACTATGAAGTTTGTATAAAGGGAGTAATAAGCAACTGTAATCCATCAACACGTCCGCTATTATTATTATTATTATTATTATTATTATTATTATTATTATTATTATTCGAAATTCTGAAACTGAAAAATCTAAAATAACAAATGAATAAATACAGCTCTCATTAGCTGCACGCTCTCTATCGACATCTTCCCATCTCCCAGGAAGAGTGGGACAAAATATGGAGAGTATGAAAGCAATAACAAATAAACAAAGGAGCAGAACAATGGGGAAACTCCCCATCTCCTTCTGGGTCCCCAGAGAGCCGTGCCATTCCACAGACTAAGAGGAGGGAGCGTTTTCTCCTCAATGGGGAGAGCTCAGTGCACTCGGCTTCCCTTTGCTGGGGATACTACGTGAAATTAAACTGGTTCTTGGATAGTTATTAAAATGGGAATAAATATTTTTGGGATGTTTAGAGTACATGTTCTTACTCTGTTGTGCATCCTTCCTGTAATTCACGTTACCTTCTGTTGCTTCTTTCGAAAGAACACCATATTCTGTGGAAGCTGTAATTTCAAGTCAGCGGCCCCTGTGAGCTTGTTCCATATGAACAGGGTTCATCTAATAATAATAATAATAATAATAATAATAATGTTGTTATTAATGACGGTGACGTTCCTGTTACTTCTAATACTACTACTACTACTAGTAGTAGTAGTAGTAGTAGTAGTAGTATAGTAGTAGTAGTATGAGTAGCAGTATTAGTAGTAGTAATAGTAGCATGCATAAATCGCAAGTAAATTTCTCGACGTTAATATCTGCAGTTTCCAAATATTTAGTGAATAATAATACAAGAAAATATAAAACAATTTAATAATTTCATTCATGAATTTTGACAAATTTCACGCCCGGGACAGAGTAATGTCGCCATACTAAAAATGTCTCATTATAATGATAATAACAATAACGGTAATTTCATACCAAACCTTTCCCAATTAAACTGTGTACAAGCTTCACGCTCCAGACCAAAAATCATCAATCCTTGATCTGTGTACATCATGACAACACGAGTCCTGTGCATTAACCACAAATATCTAAAACAAAAGACATTTTCCGTGACAGGCAATTCTGGAATTAGGTCATTCAGCTGCTCTCAAAATTTAGAATTTAAAAGAAACGAACAAAGAATAATAAGACAGACATTTCTGGGCAGATCTGGTTGACAGCAAGTGACGCTGTTGCTGAATCACTAAATTGGTAATAGGTCGTGTCTAAACTCGGTGAATGAACTTCAGAATGATATTTAAACGTAATCAGTTCGTGAACAGTTCCGGTATCTTCATGTATGTACGAGTACGTTCTAAAATATACCCCCTTGCTTTTTTGTTCATAATATCAGATCCCCATAACTCTCTTTATACCATATAGCTAGGTCCGGTCTTACAATTCAGAATAGAAATTAAAAATAACATCCTGATCTCTTTAATAAGTTCAAATTTCTGTTCTAAATGAAAAAAAAAGGTAAACAAAACTGTTCTAGACATTCTGGGTAGTACGTCTGGAATCTTAATTCATTTTTAACAAACAAACAGTCGTCTGTCAATAAAATACCCCAAGGAAGAATGCAGTAGACTATAAATAATGAACGCCGACGCTATTCAAATCTCTTTTGATCCTTCAGGTTTGAGCCAGCTCAAGTGAAATACGTACGTTTTCTGAATGGGTTAAAAGCACTCAACCGGGGTCGAAAGGGGGCTACTTTTGACATATAATTTAAATCCAGTATATGATTTTTTAAATAAGGGTCTGACATACACAAAAGTTTTTGATGAAATGATGCATAAATGTTTTGATTAAATGTGACACAAACCATTCTGGATCTTGGAACGTAGTTGTTATTGGTCATACATACATACATACATACATACATACACACATATACACATACACATACATATATAAATTATATATGTATATATGTGTGTGTGTGTGTGTATTTATATATATCATATAAAGAGGAACATTAATTAGCCAAAGGCCAAATTCGAATCAGAAGTTAAAAATAAAAGAAGTATAAAAAAACAACGGTGGAGTTTTAGCCATAGGAAAAGGCAGGACTTAGAACCAAGTCAAGGAAACAGATCCAAAGAAAAAATCTGGGATGAAAATGAACAAAAAAATTAGTGTACGTTGTCAAAAGAAATATTTGGTTTCATAATCCAAGTGAGAATAATTTAATGATTTACTCTTTTTTTCTGGTTTTAGGGAAACATTTTGGAATATGTCAACCACTCCAGAAAAAAAAAAACAAATACCTATTTCATGGACCAAGTAGTAGAACGAACTGCATAAGTACTCTTTAAGTCTTTGTGTTATAACTGAAAAAATATAACAAAAATATATGAAATCTTTTATAAAAATAATCGTTTTCATGCTCCCTGTGAATATGGAATAATAAATTAAGACTTTCTAATTGTTGTATTCTAGGAAGAATAACGATGGAGCATAAGCAAGCACTCATACCAAATAAAAAGTTAGTTGCTTCCGGAAATGAATGAACAATGAATTAAAAGTGGGTTGAAGTACCTTTCATAGAGTTAAGGGTTAGAATTTTATATCACTTGTTTACTTACTTGGTAACTTATGAAAAAAGAAAAATATTGTTTTGGAGAAAAAGGAGGGCGAAAAGGAAAACTGGCGGAACACAACTTCAATAATGGCTAAGTGCTACTTGTACCAATAATGCCATAATTATTTGACATCATACGTGAGCAAGAACTCAACAGTCTAATGACGAGCCTTTCCTTTGTGGAAAAACACTTCAGGTGCAAAGCATGAAATATTATCAAACAAATATGCGGACCCTTTCTGACGAAATTTGGTGCAGAAACACATGAATAGCTAAAAATAAAACCATAAAAGAAGATAAAACATGAATGAGTTTAATTACAAAATGAATGTAAATATTTAGCATTAAAAGAAAGGAGTAATTAGACTCGACACTTTCATGAGTTAGGTCATTCCTACGATTTGACAACTTATCTAAAAAAAGAGACAAGCAGACAGACCAACAAAGACAAGAAGCAACAGAGTAACAGAGAGGAAGGCGATAAAGACGGACGTAAAGGAATTCAAGGCCATACAGGAAAAGTAAAAAAAGACAAAATTGTACACTGAAATAGTTTTAAGACGCACCACATTTGATCCAGCCAGAAAGAGAGAGAGAGAGAGAGAGAGAGAGAGAGAGAGAGAGAGAGAGAGAGAGAGAGAATGTGGGGTGGGGGAGGAAGGATTTCATCAATACGATATTAAGCAAAGCTGCTCCTCCACGCCATCTTTACACACGAAGAAAAAGAGATAAGATAGCGAGAAAGAAATGAGCAGGATAACGACTGTTTTGATAACTATTATTACTTAACAGGGACAATATAATAAGACTGAAAAACAACAACAAAACAATAGTAGAAAGGCAGAAGAGAAGATGGAGGAGGAGGAGGAGAGGAGGAGGAGGAGGAGGAGGAAAGGAGGAGGAGGAGGAGGAGGAGGAGGAGGAGGAGGAGGAGGAGGAGGAGGAGGAGGGGAGGGGGGGAAGAAAAATATTAAGGTCAAAAAGAAAGAGTAAGCTATTTCTCAAGGCGGAAATTCTTCCAAGCTCCCGGGAAGGAAACGAATCAATAAAAATTTTTACTGCTGATTCCACCACAGACTAGAGGAGAGAAACGAGATCTTCTCTCCAAGTAAACATGTTTATTTCTCATATTTATTTCTGGTAAGATTTCTGACGAAATGATTATTTCTTTGCTTATTCATTAAATTATTCTTAGTTATTTTTTTGAGGGTCGTGATAAAGAGCAACAATAACCTTAAGTTACATATGTCCTAAGTAATCATGCATGTGTTTATTTGAAGGATTACTTTACAATATAAGAGCTTTGTAGTTATTCACGTTTGCTTTGAAAGGATTATAAAGAAAATCTACTAATATAATGATAAAAAATAATAATACCTGTAGGAAAAAATATTAACATCATCACTTTAAAATATAAGTGTTTTGTAGTTATCTACATTGGCTTTGAAAGGATTATAAGAAAAATCTACTAATATAATAAAAATATTAACATCTCGTGACAAAAATGGAAGATAACCCCTAAATGATATTAACATCTATTCCAAGTTCCTCTTGTACGAGAGCGATTCAAATGAACTCAATCTAATGAACACCCATTATTCTCAAATCTTCGCCAACATCGATCGCTAGAAACGACAGAAGTAATCTTCACCGCAATCCAGTAGAAATGGAAATTGAGGCTGATTCCCTGAATGGGAGAGAGAGCGAGAAAACATGGTCTTCAACATAAAGGACAGACGCAACTCAACTCGGGTGGAAGTGAGATCATCGCGGAATTAAGGTTTTGAATTTGTTTCCGACTGTCTTTAGAGAAAGTGAAGGAAATGAAGGACTGAGTGAGATAAATTTTAATCATACAACACCGGAAAAGATGCAGGGAAGTGTCAGATTATGAATAGTGGGTAATAATATTATCTAAAAAAAAAAAAAAAGAAACACGGAAATTCCATAATTCAGGGAAGCACTAACAATCAGCAGTCATAAAAACCAAAATAGGCAACGAATTAAAAAGAGATTCACTATAGGGTAAAACATACGATAAAAAGATACAAAAGTAACGGAGAGGCTACAAGTAAAATGTATAAAAACAACAAAAAGCTGCAGAAAATAATGAATGACATAAAAATGTGAGGTTCCTAAGAATTCACCAGAAAAAAAAATAATGAATGACACAAATTGGACGTTCCCTATGACTCTCGGAAAAGTTTCATAATAACGAAATGAGCGAAAAAGAGCAGTGACAACAAAATGGAGCGCTCAAAATGGGAGAAACTTCCAAAGTAATGAAAAATTAAAGGG
>NC_089755.1:38980120-38990120 GCF_040412425.1 Macrobrachium rosenbergii
TCTCTCATTACTCTCGTTTTATGACTCTCGGTTCTCATTCTTCTCGGGTGCTCTTTCTCATCTCATCAAATCAGACCGTCAAATTGCTGTCAGAGAATGTCTATTTCGCTGACACTTATATAAGGGAAACGACACGTTGGGTTCTTTTGGGAGACTTTCTCTCTCTCTCTCTCTCTCTCTCTCTCTCTCTCTCTCTCTCTCTCTCTCTCTCTCTGACATCGTTAAGCAAGGATAAATAACTGCATTCTGTTGATAACTGTGATAGATATCTAGTGATATTTTTCTTTCGTAAAGAATTTCGTACATCACGAGATAAACTGACATCTTCAAATAGACATATGACTGAAATAGTTGTTTAAATAATCCAAATAAATAAATCTTGCAAATAATTCTAAAAATATATTTTTCTACAGCATGTGATTTTCATTATTGATATGTAAAATGGTTTTCTAGAATACTCTGTAATTTACTGAAGTCACTGAAATAAAAGACAAATATCAGTGTAAAGCATGGATATTGGTTGATTGGATTATCCAAAAATACAATTCATAATGATCCTTATGAAAAAATTAAGTAAAGCTGTTTTAGTATCTATTAGGGGAAGTTTTTTTATAGATATATGAATTAAAGTGATCTCATATAACATATTCTGAGATTACCGAGTATAAAGGAAAAGTTAAACAGTGACCAAAACTCCCAAAAAGAAAAAGGTTCTGATGAGAATAATTATAATTTAGAAAAAGACATCCATAGCAAGACTTAAAAGTCGCAAATAGATATATATATATATATACATAGAATTCTATGTATATATATACATAGAATTCTTTAAAACAAACAACTACCTTTAGTTGAATTTATGAATTGTTGCTACCATTTAAGCAAGCCGTTTAAGCAAGCCCTTGCCTACTCTTTAAACAAATACTTAGTTAACCATTTACACAAACCTTAAACAAACCCTATAAACACGCCATTAATAAACCCTTTAAACAGGCAATTAACCAACCCTTTAAAAAAGACTTACCTTACACTTTAAAAAAGCCCTTATCTAAACCTTTTAAACAAGCCCTTAACTATCCCTTAATGCAAGCCCTTAACAAACCTTTTAAACAAGCCCTTAACAAGTCCTTTAAACACGCCATTAATCAACCCTTCAAACAAGACTTTGGAAAGCTAACCCTTTACAAAAGCCCCTTACCTAACCATTTAAACAAGCCCTTAACTAAGCATTAAAACAAGGCCTTCACTAACTCTTAAAACAACCCATTGACTAATCCTTTAAACAAGTCCTTACTAACCCTTAAAACAAGCCCTTAACCCTTAACTAGCCTTTTAAACACACCATTAACCCTTCAACCACCCCTAACAAACTAACCCTTTACAAAAGCCGTTACCTATCCATTTAAGAAAGGCCTTTATTAACCCTTAAAACAAGCCCTTGACTATCATCAATCCCTTAACTAACACTTGAAACAAACCCTTAACTAACCCTTGAAACAACCCCTTTCAAGAGGTTAGTAGAGGGGTTGTTTTAAGAGGTAGTTAAGGTGTTTTAAGAGTTAGAGGGCTGTTCAAGGGTGAGTCAAGGGTTGTTTTAAGGTTTAGTTAAGGGCTTGTTTAACTAACTTTAATACAACTCCTTAGCTAACCCTTTAAACAAGCCCGTAACTAACCCCTGGAACAAGTCCTTGCCAACCCTTCAAACAAGCCTCAACAATCTCGTGGTTCCCACTTCGAGTAATACTAAGCTTTAAACCTCCAGAACACAATCCAGTATTCGATATAAGTTCTCCCGGGTACGCTTGCAGTTCCTGTATAATTCATGTAGTGTTATCCTCTGAAACCACATGTTCAGAAGGTTTAGTGAAGTTTTTCGTTTGTTTGAAAAGTACCGTATAAAATATGCAGAATGGCAGTCTGAAAGTTCATCTTTAGAGAACGTGTTTTTTTATTATTATAGAGTACTGCATAAAATATATGACATTTTTCCTGTCACTACGTGTGAAAGTGTACTCCTTTATACCTTTGTTTGAAGAGTATTAGGTTAAATATGTAGTACTACCTGTGAAACTACGTTCCGCATGTGCAGTATTCCATTACTCAACAGAATAAATTAATGAATTACGAAATTTAGGCTATAATGCCGAGCACTTGGTCACTTATATCCATTCAGCACCTGGGGCAGTGAAATTAGGAAGCCGAAGTAGCCGAACAGTAGGATATACAGGTCCATAAAAAGAATAAAATAAAAAGCAGGGATCTATAAGAGGAACAGTGAGAAAATCATATATTTCCAATAAGAGTGTAATAATTAAGGAGGTTGGACAGCAAGATGGAAGAAAGGATTTAGGAATGGAGGTATAGCAAAAGGCTAAAAAGTGGTGCAGCTAAGGGTTGAAAGGGCTTTGAAAACAACCTTCAGCAACGCCTGCAGTGCAAGATTGCACTATTCCCTTGCGGGGTATTGAATAAAAAGAATGCAGTCTAAATTGTGGGAGACTGTCCTTTGAAACCACATGAAAAAAACTACAGTTACAGTGTTTTTTTTTTATTACATATGCATTACCTGTCAAGAATACTACCCCAAATGAAGGTGTATATTTGCTTAAAATCGCTGGTGCTGAATGGAATATGTACATTTACCCACTAAGGCCATATCTCGTAGGGGTAGTTTTCATTTGTTTAAAAATCAATGTGTAAATCTACTACAACAACATGCTCGGAAAATGTAGTTTTGTTTAGGACGCTTGAGTAGCACTATATAAAATAATGCTTCAAAACCATTTGTTTAAAAGATGAAGTTTTCTTATATTCTAACTCATGCTTGCGCGTTTTGAAGAAAAATCAATCGCGTAGTTAGGGAAACAATTTGACCATTATATTCGGTGACAGGCAACCGTGAGCACTCTGATTACTGCATTTGAATAACTCTGAAATCCTGTTCATTTCCCTTACATGAAGTACAATTAGAAGCACCTGCTACTCTTAAAACAAATAAACAAATCAATTCTCGCCTATTATTCAGATGAGCTTAGCACCTGATAGATCCTTTTTCCCTACTGCCCAAATAATTAATTCAATAACAATGTATTTACTTTGAGTCACGATCGCATGATCTTGCGAACTGGTAACACTGTCTGTTGCATCTAATCGTTTATGGATATTCGTTCTGCATAATCCCATGTGCAATGCAGCAGCAATACTCCCGAAAATTATGGGACTGTGTGTCTTTACCTGCTGATGACACCTGACCTGCCTGCTGATGACAATAAGGTGGAAACGGGGAGGAAACTCTCTCTCTCTCTCTCTCTCTCTCTCTCTCTCTCTCTCTCTCTCTCTCTCAATCTAAGTCACTTAAATTCTGTCTGCGTGCCTGTCTCACTCTAAATAGCTTGCAATCTAATGTTTCCTAAACAGAAAAAGTGTCAGGCAAAACTTTTACTCTTTCTGTCTGCTTTTGCGATAGAAGAGTCAAGCATGAATCTCTCTCTCTCTCTCTCTCTCTCTCTCTCTCTCTCTCTCTCTCTCTGTTATATTGACAACTGGATATTTATGAAAGAGGAGGCGCGTGTTCTTCCAGCTAAATACCTTTATATTATATATTCCGATGTATAAATTACTACCAGTAAAGGTTCGACGATTAAAACGGCATGACATTCTACTGTATAATGCATTATTCTGTAATGTATTTCCCCGGAATTCACATTTGTATTAAATTTTAATTTTTGTTCTTATTTTTCTTATTTTATGAGCTGCTTCCCTTAATAAAACATGGATGAGGTAAAGCACAAGGCAATATTCACAGCCATGTCTATACTTTTAGCTGCTGATGCAACAATAAAGCTCACTGTGCATCAAGGTTGCACAATATCCTGTATATTCTAAAACAATGATTAATTTAGAGGCGAAAGGAAAAGTCATAGAGAAAAAAATGTGATATGATGTCTGCAATGACAGGATTATTGCTGACTAAAAAAAAACACGTTGGTAAATTGCAAGACACTATGACCTTTGCAGTTATCAGAGCAGTAATAATGCTAAATATAAATGATTGCCGGTACAGCTGAAAGGAGAACCGCCCTTTCTTTCATGCTCCCGTGAAAGGAAGGTAAAAAAAAAAAGAGCGCGCGCGCACAAACACAAACACAAAAACGTAATTTCGTCGAAGAACGTAACGAGAGGCGTAAAAGGATTCCAGCGCCTGCAACATTCCGAAAACGAATTCGTTCTCGGAAAAGGACGCTAAACAGGGTAACTTTAAGGCTCTGCCCCTGTCAAGGTTTTGTGCTTTGTTTTGAAAATAGCACCAGATGCTGAAGGCATTAAGCTCTGGGTACGCGTATCTTAGCGCCCGATGGAAGCAAACGCTCCCGAACGCTTCTTACTCTTTGGCTTTTATTGCCGCAGTCATTAGAAGTCATGATCGACGATGGCCCTCAGTTCTTCCTCACATTCTTTTTAAAGTCATTAGAACTCTGAAGTACGGTTTCACAAGCTCTTGTTTATCTGGAAGCTGCTGCTGTTTTCCTTTGAACAGTCACTGCAATTCCGAGTTACGTTGCAATAAGCAGCTCTCTCTCTCTCTCTCTCTCTACTTTTTTCTCCTCACCAGTTATATTGTTACTTAGAATTCTTCGAGATTTTTTCCCACCTCTCGGCCTTTTAAGAAGAATTATGATAATAAACGATACTACGCGGTATATTCCTTGCATTTTTTTTTACGGCAATTAAAATTCTGACTTACAGCGGTACACGCTCACATTCCTTGTTCCACATATTCTTCGCCTTCTTGCTGGGAGTCCAGACTTATTGCCCTTTCATACTCCTTCATGCTATTTTTGTTCGGCAACCCTTTTACTTCGAGAGAGGGAGGGAGTGACTTAAGTGTATATATTTCTGCATCATTGTTTACTCTCTCGAGCTGAGAGAGAGGTATATGACCTACATCATCAACAGAAAGAGAGAGATACGACCAATGACATCAAAAGACAGAGAGCTCGAGAGAGAGAGAGAGATACATTCAAGGCCAAAAGAGAGAGAGAGAGAGAGAGAGAGAGAGAGAGAGAGAGAGAGAGAGAGAGAGAGAGAGAGAGAGAACCAACGGCATCAAGAGAATGAGAGAAATAGAGGAATACTACAAACGGCACCAAGAGGGAGAGAGACAGCGAAAGAGAGATAACACCAATGACATGAAGAGAGAGAGAGAGAGAGAGAGAGAGAGAGAGAGAGAGAGAGAGAGAGAGAGAGAGAGAGAGAGAGAGAGATGGTGGTATTTGATAAAGTTTTTCTTTTAGATTAGAATTAAAACAAAACATTTCAGAGGAGATGTATAAAGAGAGAGATGGTGGGATTTGATAAAGTTTTTCTGTTAGATTAGAATTAAGACAAAATATTTCAGAGGGGCAGAGAGATAGAGAGAGAGTAAAAGGATCAGATTAAAATCAGAGATTGCATTCGTATTTACTCTTTGGCCAGAGTAAATGTTGCAGAGTGAATGCAATCTAGCTGTGAAGGGCAAGGGGGCGATAAATGGAATGTAAACATCTAGAGAAGCAACACAAAATTACGCGATCAACGACAGGGACCAAAAACACGCGTCAAAATGGATCGACCAACCGTAAACTAATTTAATTCCACTTCAGATCAGAAACGAAGACTGACTATTTTCCCTTTTTTATGACAGGCGTTACTGACGCACTGCTCACTTTATCAAATGGCCTAATTTTGCACCATCAGCTAGGTGGCATTCGCTATCCTTCTTACCTTTCATAACGTATTACTTCCTTATTATATCTATTCACAACTGTAATTAAATAACCCGCTCTCACACTCGTTCTGAGAGTAAGAATCTTTGGCTAATTCTCTCCTAAAACCTCTTAATCAAACCTTTCATTATATATGAGAAAATATTCCACCTGTAGGTACACATAATATAGACCTGCCCATTTACACCTTTTTTTCAAGTACCTTCAAGTACGTTCCTTAACCTTTGTTACTTAATCCCTCTTCTCTCTTACTTCTTTTTACTTAACATTTTCATGTCCCCAATTAGCTTCATCTGTTCCCAGCAAACAGTTACTCCTATCTTATACACACCTTGCTGAGAGTACCCATACCTCTTATTCACGTCTATTTCCCATAGGTTCCTCTGTCCACAGATGCTGGGTCCTCTTTCATTCACACCTGTCCATAGGTGCCTGATTCTCATTCACACCTGTCCATAGGTTCTTGAATCTCGCTCAATCATACCTGTCCATAGGTGCCTTGGTCATTTTCTTCACACCTGTCCACAGGTGCCTGATTCTCTCTCATTAACACCTGTCCATAGGTGCCTGATTCTCTTTCATTCACACCTGCCCAAAGGTGCCTGATTCTCTTTCATTCACACCTGTCCATAGGTGCCTGATTCTCTTTCATTCACACCTGTCCACAGGTGCCTGAGGCCTTGTTCATTTTCCTTCACACCTGTCCACAGGTGCCTGATTCTCTCTCATTAACACCTTTCCATAGGTGCCTTATTCTCTTTCGTTCACACTTGTCCACAGGTGCCTTGTTCGTTTTCATTCAAACTTGTCCATAGGTGCGTTGTTCGTTTCATTCACACCCGTCCACAGGTGCCTGATTCTCTTTCATTCACACCTGTCCATAGGTGCCTCATTCTCATTCAAACCTGTCCATCCTCGCTCATTCATACCTGTCCATAGATGTCTTGTTCATTTTCCTTCACACCTGTCCACAGGTGCCTCTCTCATTAACACCTTTCCATAGGTGCCTTATTCTCTTTCGTTCACACTTGTCCACAGGTGCCTTGTTCGTTTTCATTCAAACTTGTCCATAGGTGCGTTGTTCGTTTTCATTCACACCCGTCCACAGGTGCCTGATTCTCTTTCATTCACACCTGTCCATAGGTGCCTCATTCTCATTCAAACCTGTCCATAGGTGCTTGAATCTCGCTCATTCATACCTGTCCATAGATGTCTTGTTCATTTTCCTTCACACCTGTCCACAGGTGCCTGATTCTCTCTCATTAACACCTTTCCATAGGTGCCTTATTCTCTTTCGTTCACACTTGTCCACAGGTGCCTTGTTCGTTTTCATTCAAACTTGTCCATAGGTGCGTTGTTCGTTTTCATTCACACCCGTCCACAGGTGCCTGATTCTCTTTCATTCACACCTGTCCATAGGTGCCTCATTCTCATTCAAACCTGTCCACAGGTGCTTGAATCTCGCTCATTCATACCTGTCCATAGGTGCCTTGTTCATTTTCCTTCACTTGTTTTCTTTTTCGTTCAAACTTGCCCATAGGTGCCCTGTCCTTTTCATTCACACATGTCGACAAGTGAATTATTCCATCCTATTTACATTTGTCCAATAACACTTCTTGCAACATCCTAACGTCCTCCCTTGGCATTCTCAGCTGCAATCATATCACCCAAAGTCTATTCTCATCTTTCCTCAACTACCTGAACCCTTCATCTCCGCATTCTCACCTCTCTTTAGGCACTCTCCAACTCCTCTTCCATCATCAATAATCCTCTGACACCATTCCCACAACTCCCCCTCCACCTCCCATCCAGGCCTCCTCGTCTTCACCTCATCATCCCCTCCAATCAGTCACCCTCCATATCGATCACTTATCACCAATCCAATTGAAGACGCGACCCTTGAAGGATACCCATAGATACAAGGACCCGGATGAATTATTCAATCACTGTCAGAGTAACTTCCCCATACATCTTGGCCTACCTGTAATTAAGACTCAGGTGAGTGCCACAGGTGAGGTTTCGTGCCATTATACCGAGAATAGATTGCCGTGTCTAATTCTTGTTGTGTTTGTGATACGAATGGTTCACATATATAACATGAGGACAATGGCTTAATTGTACCCTTTTGTTGGGTGATTTGAATATTGTTATACTAATCATGTCAAGGGAGATTTGTATTGCTGTAGGGTCGCTTGGCATATAATCATGGGCTTATTTGTACAAACACGCGTAGCTTCAATTGAGCTTTTCATCTTAATAGTTCAAACAAAAATACACAGTATGGAATACTATAGAATGAAAATAAAACGAAGTTTGTAATAAAAGAACAGTAGATATTAAAAACACCAAGCAATCATAAATATAATTATAAAAAAACTGATAACAAGAAAGAAAAGAGCACCAAGCAATCATAAATATAATTATAAAAAAACTGATAACAAGAAAGTAAAGAGGATTTTAGGATGACCGACTTTCGTAATGGGGTAATTAAAAAATATGCGAATAAAATTAATGAAAATGCTACATCTAAAAAGGAAAGGTTTCCAGTCATAAAAAGACAAGATTAGAAGTTAACGATGACATTAATCATGCCATAAAGCAAGTGAACAAAAATTACGAAAACATTAATAGATATACGTTGTGAAAACGGTAAAAAGTGAAGCCAGAATCGTAAAGAATGATAAAGAAATCATATAAAAAGGTGAAAGAAAATTACAGAAAAATACAGTGAATATAAAAAATAAAAGCATAAAATATATAAAAAAGGAAACCAGAGCTGGGAAGTGAAAGTATAAAAAAAAGGAGGAAAAATTTAAGTTTTTATGAAGGGAGCGAAACTCGACCCCCCCAAAAAAACACCGAAACGTAGAAAAAAAAAAAGAAATATATAAATAACGAATAAGAAAATATGCGTAGATGAAACACTGGTAGATGCAAACAGACTATAATACACAAATTTTAGAGGGCTGATCTCCTCCCTCGTCAAGATCCGTAAATTTCTATGAGGCAAAATAAACTGAATTTTTTGGGCCACCAACCATTCCTTATCCAAATGCACGACAACTTTTGATGAGGCGAACCTATAAAAAATATAAAATAAGGGCAATTCACACCAAGAAATAGGCAAAAAAAAAGTTTAAAAGACAGAAACTAATGGTCAGGTCCAAACTATGTCCCAAGATAAATATGAAAAATAAGCAACACAAGTAAAAAAAAAAAAATACATAGAGAGCCAACTGTCCTAAGATAAGTATGAAAAATAAGCAATACAAGAAAAAAAATACAGAGAGCCAAATGACAAAATAATGAAAAACTAGACTGGTAGAAAAAAAGCACCCTAAATTTTTAGGGTCTAACCATCTCCCTAATCAAGATTTATGATTCCCGACCGCTTCGTTGGAGCGCACTTTGGATCTTCCACCGTCCTATCTAATCAAATGTATAGGACCAACGGGAAAGGGGGGAAAAATAGTGGCCAATATTCCGGGCAATGTTTCATGCCTTTTCAGGTTATATTCAAGTGAACGGCTTGGATGTGAGTTGCATAACCGCGGGGGGGCTTTTACCCCTTCCTCAGATGTCTTGATTTATTCCAGTAGTATTATACTGGGTTGTGTTCTCACTATTGGTCGAATTTAGCTGCTGGGGGGGGGGCTTTTACCCCTTCCTCAGATGTCTTGATTTATTCCTGTAGTATTATACTGGTTTGTGTTCTCACTACTGGTCGAATTTAGCTGCTACTACTGTACTATCACTGTTTCATTATTTGCTACAAAGGTCGCCAGGATTGAGAGGATACGCCAAACATCCTCGCTGGGGCTTTGGACAAACTGACCTGCGAATTATCAATCCGACAATATATTCACTCTGTCGCGGAGACCGGAGGGGATACAGTGTTGGATTGGTAATTCATAGGTTAGTGATTCAAAGGCCCCAAAAGACTGGTTTATATTATTATTATTATTATTATTATTATTATTATTATTATTATTATTATTATTATTATTATTGTTATTGTCCAGGGGGAACGTCGAGGTTCTCAAAATTTTTACATTAATATTATTACACTTTTCACCTCTTGAGAAAGAGTTCTTTCTCATTTATCAGTATGCAATATTGGCTTCTAGGCAATAAAGGGAACCCAATAGGATTAAAAAGTATATTTAAATACCTTTTTCTTGATAGCTTCACCATTATCTCATTTTTATATTTTCGACTTATATTTTAGAAGGGGA
>NC_089755.1:38995120-39035120 GCF_040412425.1 Macrobrachium rosenbergii
CACATTCCTAAGAGGCTCGTAGGGTCAGATTTTGCAATGTCACGAACTGCACAGAAAACAGCAACGTTGTATAAGAGGGTATATTGATTCATTACCATTATGAAAGCTTGGGCCAGCCCCAGGGATTCATAAACGTGAAGACCGATGCTCTTGAGACTAATCCTATCAAATGATTTTCCCTTCAAGAATAAAAGCAAACTTTTTGACAGTATAGAGACAAATTACCGTTCGAGGTACAATTATGTAATTATAAAGTAACGCTGTATTTCAATGACAAAAGTATCGTACTTTAAAGAAATGTTTAATTACAAGGCAAAAATATAAAATTCATTTTTATAAATACTCATGTATTATGCAATGTTTCAATCGATTGAAAAAAATGGATAATAAGCCTCAGTAAAATTCTTAAAAGTCAAAATGTGTTATTTATAAACCATTGAGATTGTAAAATACAGAAAACTTTTTTTCAAATAAAATAAAAAAAAAATTTCAATATAAAAATATATAAAGAAAATTCACTAACAAATTTATCTTTATTTTCGGTATGTCGAGTACAGGAGTACTGTCTTGGAGCAAGAAAAACAAATGTTCTGTCTCTTTCAACATTAAAAAAAACTGCCTTAAGGTAATATCGCCCGAAAAGATAACTTTGTTGGTACAGGAGAAAAAAAATTTATCCTGTCGCTTTCAACAGCAAAAACTGCCCTTAGGATATCTCGCTTCGAAAGAAAACTGTTTCAGAATATAAGAAAAAATTGGGCCCCTCCCCATTAACAGAAAAAACAAAGAACAAAAATTAAGTCACCTAAGAAGACGCTCTTGAAAATCTGAGGGAATTAGATTCCCTTCTCTCTGCAATAAAAAAAAATACTTTCTAAGAAAAAGTGTTGGCCGAAAAGACTATCTCGGAAAATCTGGAAATAATCCAGGTTCTCTTTCTGTCAACAGCAAAAAAAAACTGACATTAAAAAAGTTCCCTTAAGGGGCCGCCTTGGAAAAATGAGAAAAAAAATTAGAATCTTTTCATTTCAACAACAAAAACCCGCCTGAAACAATGTCGACTACGAAAAAATTGCCTTAAAAAAACAAATGGGTTCACTTAACTTCAGGCAGAAAAAAAAAGTTTTAACTGTTCAGAAATGTCATCAAAAACACTGCCTTGGGAAATCAGAAAAAAAATTTACTCTTTTTTTTCATTTCCGCAACAAAAAACCTGCCTAAAAATATTGACTTAAAAATAATGACTTCGAAGGAGAATTAAAAAAAAAATTCTCTGTTGTTCCTCTTATCACTCAGCCGTAATTATCGAAAAGTGGATGCGACTACCTACGTTTTCTCCCAAGCTATAAGTGACATTAACGAGACAATGAGGCCGTAGCGAGCAGCGTTAATTGAAGGGAACAATGGCTAAATGGAAATAAAAGAGTTTCTCTTCCCTGTCCCCGTTTTCTGTTTGATTTCTTGATGAGTTAAAGGGGATATGGTGACAGATGCCTCGCACATACAACGTGTAAGAGTAATTAAAACGGGAAAAGTCGCTTGTATGAATATTATTGGGTTACATTTTGTGTTTGGTTGCAAATATAACCTAAGAACTGACAGTCAACTTTCTCTGTCAATATTGAACATTCATATGACATTCGATGCAAAAATTGAACGGAAAATAGCACACCGTCTTTGAACCCTGACCGAATATCTCTCTCTCTCTCTCTCTCTCTCTCGTTTCAATAATTTCTTTGGAGACTTATCAGAAAAATATTGGTTTCAACAGTTTCTCTCTCTCTCTCTCTCTCTCTAGTTTCATGAATTTCTATAGAAAATTATTTATCCGAAAAATATGTTTAACAGTTTCCATCCCACCTCTCTCTCTCTCTCTCTCTCTCTCTCTCTCTCTCTCTCTTCCGAAAAATCTTTCCTCTACCTAGTTTTCATGACTCTCTTCAGAAATGCCTTCTCACAAACAATTTCTGGCAAATAGATTTTCCTCTCTCTCTCTCTCTCTCTCTCTCTCTCTCTCTCTCTCTCTCTCTCTCTCTCTCTCCTATGAGTACCATGGGGCTGGGGTGTAGGCGTCTGGACCCCAGAATTAAGATTCTGCTCGTGTTGATCTTGCCTCCATATCAATGGAGTCATCTTGGGGTTGTCATAGGAACGGAATATGGACCATGTGTTCTTTACCGAAGAAAAGCAGTGGTTTTTATGCCTATGAAGGGGATGGACTTACTCTGTTCCTTCTTCATTATTCGTTGCAGCGGTAAAGAAACTAACTTGAACGAAGGAGTTGTTGAAGTGTTATTTACCGAGCCCTAAAAACTTTTCGCCTCTATTGGAAAATGAATTATACAATAATAATAATAATAATAATAATAATAATAATAATAATAATAATAATAATAATAATAATACTGTTATTATTATTATTATTATTATTATTATTATTATTATTATTATTATTATTAAAGTAATAATAATAATATCTACATACTGTACATTTTACCCAAACGAAACCACTGTCTATTTTTATTTCAGTAAAACGCTCAGTGATTAAGAATTATGTCGATGGCAAAGGTGACGAAGAGACACTGTCTCCTCTCGTATTAGATTGGTAAAATATTCTTGTATATTCCAAAAGACTTTTTCTGGGGTTTTAAATTCAGCAAGTAAAAAATGCGCCGAAGTTTCTTCGGCGCAATCGAGTTTTCTGTACAGCTGCTACAGCGTAAAATCAAGGCTACCGACCCGGTGGTGGCCTATCCTATATCGTTGCCAGAAGCACGATTACAGCTAACTTTAACCTTAAATACGATCAAATCTACTGGGGCTAGAGGGCTGTAATTTGGTATGTTTGATGATTGGATGGTGGATGATCAACATATCAAACTGCAGCCCTCTAGCCTCCGTAGTTAATAAGTTCTGAGGGCGGACAAAATAAAATGCAGACAGACAGACAAAGCCGGCACAATAGTTTTCTTTTACAGGGAAAACTAAAAAGGAGTAAACTGAAGCTGATGAGACAAATACATTACAAAACAAATTTAATGTAAAAGTAACATGTTAAACTTTAGAGCAATTTATAGACTTTGCATGGAATAATAAGACTTAATTACAGCAAAAATATTATTTATAGGCGTAACCACAATTGAAGTATAAGCTGAACGAAAGTAATTCAGAGATAACAAAACATATAGGAAGAATGCACACTACCTGAGTGGAAATACGTAAATTTTAATTTATCCTTCACAGAGACGAAGCTTTTCCTATGAAAAAGTTGAAAAGTTGATAAACAAACAAGGAAGTAACTTCGTTATACTTTTGCTGAATAAACAAACGTGTTTAAAATGGTCATATATATTCATGTTTACCGAATAGCAATAGGTAAACCAGTGAATGCAGCGCCCATGAAAACAATCCTAGAATTTAAAGTTTTTTAAAAATAGAAAATAGACAAAATATTATCTAGTACATATTTCATTATTCATTATAAATCCATACGTAAACACATAAACAGACGCGCACACACACACACACAAACACACTCACATATATATATATATACACACACACATACACATATATATATATATATATATATATATATTTATTTATATATATACTTATATATATATATATATATACATATATATATATATATATATATATATATATATATATATATATATATAACCAATTTATTCCTCTCTTTCACGTTATCTCCTTCCAGTCTTGAAACAATAAAAAAATATTTGTATTCACGCACACACACGCACACACACACACATACACATACACATATATATATATATATATATATATATATATATATATATATATAATATAATATATATAAGACATGTGTGTGTGAATACAAATATTCTTTATTGTTACCAAGACTGGAAGGAGATAGTAATGAAAAAGAGGAATAGAGATGGTTATTTCCATGAAGAAATTAAAAAGGTGCCTGCTTATTAAGGGCAGGATAAATGCTGCAAAACATATGTTTACAGAAAATGGGCGTAACTAAAGCCAAATGAAAAGCAGTTACATTTACCCTTGTCTTTCATAAGACGATATTAAATTCTGATTCTTGCCTCGAAGCAGAAAAGAACATCCAAACTGATTGGCATTTGATGTTGCAATTAGCTATTTTTAACTCAAATGTAATTATGAAACAAATTGCAGGTTCAAAGCTCGTGTCACTGCCCGAAAATTCAATCTTTTTTTCCAAGAATTTATTCCGCGCACAGTGCTACAACTGACATGCCAACGTGTTTGTTTGATTGTAAATCTTTCTCTTTTTACAATATTCATTACCAACCACCACATTTAAATTAATGTCGGCACCAAAGCTGACAATAATGACTATGATACGTAGCTTTCGATTAACATACCGAGATTTAATACAAAGTCAACCCTTTTTTTTTAAGGTATGTATTACATTCTATGTCCAGTAATACATAAACGAATGAATTCCGTTTTGAAAAATTATTCATTCCCAATATTAAATATCAGTTAAATGCAGTCCCAAAGTCTGGCCGGAGGCTATGATTAAAAGTTTATCAGAACAGTGTATGACATATAATTAATATCACACGCTTTGGCAATGCTGTCGACACTGGCCACTGATTTTACATTCATTTTTCAATAAACATTCATTAAATTTCTGGCCTTACGCAAGAGCTCCAAACCGTACCATTTCTTCCACGGCCGTTGGTGATCCTGGCACTTGCGCCGCCAGATAACTCACAATCAATTAATCCTCTACACGATTCACCTTTCATCCTTTTTCAACGCTGAAAATACGCCCAGGTTTCGCCCCAGCGATGCTCCATTTCCGGCCGAGGATATTTCCTTTCAAAGAAGGCCGGGCCGTTTTTCTTACAGAAACGTCGGGAGCAAAAAGAGAGCAAGCGAGAGAAGAGAGAGTGAGAGAGAGAGAGAGAGAAAGGAAAAAGAGAAAGAGCTAATTCTTACTAATTTCTCCTCCGAGCTTTTATCGATTACCCTCGCGGGTATTCGCGGAGTTTCAGCGCATTCCTTAATGAGTGTTAATCGTTTCTTGGACTTTTGTTTTTTCTCTCTAGTTCCCGGGTTTTAAGTTTGGCCTTTTGTTGTAAAGGTTTTTAGAGAATTAAGTTGTTGCTCTTCACAACGGAGAGAGAGAGAGAGAGAGAGAGAGAGAGAGAGAGAGAGAGAGAGAGAGAGAGAGAGAGAGAGAGAGAGAGAGAGATTTTTTTTTTTTTGCATAGGAATTTGATTTTTGGGGTAACTTTTCAGAGAGATTCTAAATTTTTTTTTGCATAGGAATTTGATTTTTGGGGTAACTTCTTTCAGAGAGAGAGAGAGAGAGAGAGATTCTAGAATTTTTTTCATATGAATTTGATTTTGGGGCAACTTCTTCTTTCAGAGAGAGAGAGAGAGAGATTTGATTTTGTTTCCTATTTGTTTAGGACTTCTTTTTGGAGTACTTATTTGTTTTGGAGAGAGAGAGAGAGAGAGAGAGAGAGAGAGAGAGAGAGAGAGAGAGAGAGAGAGAGAGAGAGAGACTAGAATTTTGTTTCCTATTTGTTTAGGACTTTCATTTTTGGTAATTTCTTATTTGTTTGGGGAGAGAGAGAGAGAGAGAGAGAGAGAGAGAGAGAGAGAGAGAGAGAGAGAGAGAGAGAGAGAGAGAGAGAGAGATTCTAGAATTTTGTTTCCTATTTGTTTAGGACTTTCATTTCTGGAGTAATTTTTATTTGTTTCGAGAGAGAGATTCTAGAATTTTGTTTCCTATTTGTTTAGGACTTTCATTTCTGGAGTAATTTCTTATTTGTTTCGGAGAGAGAGAGAGAGAGAGAGAGAGAGAGAGAGAGAGAGAGAGAGAGAGAGAGAGAGAGAGAGAGAGAGAGAATTTGGCTATATATCAAGGCAGAAGAAGCGAAACTTTTCAAAAGGAACCCCAGTGCCAAAATAAGCTGAGGTATGTCAGGCTCCTCTTGCCAGACAGAAATAATCCTGAGAATCTCTCGGTTGTTTTGAACGAGGACCTTTGAGTGGTATCAAGAACGGATGCTGCATCTTGAGATGCTGATGCTGCCGACTGGGATTCTCCTCCAAGGAATGCGTTCGGCTCGATAAGATTCCTTTTTTGGATTTGCCAGGACTTCCGCGACCTTCCAGAACAGAGAGTATATTCATGCTCTCTCTCTCTCTCTCTCTCTCTCTCCGCCTCCTAAACAAATAAGAAATCACTCCAAAAATTAAAGTCCTAAACAGATAGGGAACAAAATTCTAGAACTCTCTCCCTCTCTCTCTCTCTCTCTATCTATCTCTCTCTCCTCTCTCTCTCTCTCTCCGTCTCCTAAACAAATAAGAAATTACTCCAAAAAATAAAGTCCTAAGCAGATAGGAAACAAAATTCTAGAACCTCTCTCTCTCTCTCTCTCTATCAGCCTCCTAAACAAATAAGAAATTACTCCAAAAATTAAAGTCCTAAGCAGATAGGGAACAAAATTCTAGAATCTCTCTCTCTCTCTCTCTCTCTCTCTCTCTCTCTCTCTCTCTCTCCCTCTCTCTCTCTCTCTCTCTCTCTCTCTCTCTCTCTCTGCTTAAGGAGGAAGCAGTGAGGGCGCAGATCCAGCCAATGGCTAGCAGATTTATCCTGAAAGGTTCACTGTACACCAGGAAGCTAACGTTTACTGTAACACTTCACTGAGGAAGAAAGGCACATGGTACCACAAACAATCTTTGTAGTCTTTTAAATATTTATGTTTTTAAGCCAGTGCCGAGAGAGAGAGAGAGAGAGAGAGAGAGAGAGAGAGAGAGAGAGAGAGAGAGAGAGAGAGAGAGAGAGGTATATGGTACTACAAACAACACTTGCAGCCATGTAAATAATGGTTTTTAAGCTAGTGACAAGACAGAGAGAGAGAGAGAGAGAGAGAGAGAGAGAGAGAGAGAGACAATACGCCAAACTTAGAAAACATCCAACACTAGCTCAAACCCTTATGCACATTTTATGCAAGCTCCAGACTGCACTTACACCGTCCCTCCTGTTCTTGACCAGAGCCCCCTTCATCAAGGGAAGAGTCAAATAGATTCAAACGACTCTCCGTTCCATTGCAGCTTGCAACTGTTTCAGCTCCCTCGCCCTCGGGAGTTGCAGGCAGTGATTGTTAATTCACGTTGCATCAAGGAGTGTTTTATCGTGCAAGAGCCGTACAGTTAGAGTTTACGCTTCCATATAACGATGTTTGCTAATTAAAGACTTGTGGAGAGAGAGAGAGAGAGAGAGAGAGAGAGAGAGAGAGAGAGAGAAATCAATGGGGAGAGGGTAAGTTTATACAGTGAGCACACACACACACACACAGAGAGAGAGAGAGAGAGAGAGAGAGAGAGAGAGAGAGATTCTAACCAATGAGTGGAGAGTGACAGTATACAGGACAGAAGACTGAATGTATACAATAAAGAAATAGGAAGGCAGAAAAATGTTAAAGTTTATGTGTGTGAGAGAGAGAGAGAGAGAGAGAGAGAGAGAGAGAGAGAGAAAGTTAAGAGAGAGAGAGAGAGAGAGAAGTATACCTTAGTTTATCCAGACCACTGAGCTGATTAACAGCTCTCCTAGGGCTGGCCTGAAGGATTAGACTTATTTTACGTGGCTATGAACCAATTGGTTACCTAGCAACGGGACCTACAGCTATTGTGAATCCGAACCACATTATACCGAGAAATGAATTTCTATCACTGGAAATAAATTCCTTTAATTCTTCATTGGCCAGATCGGAAAACTCCAAACTCGGGCCCAGCAGAGTGCTAGCCGAGAACTCTACCGATTAGTCCCGAGGAACTAGAGAGAGAGGAAGAGAGAGAGAGAGAGAGAGAGAGAGAGAGAGAGAGAGAGAGAGACAGATTTTAACCAATGAGCGGAGAGTGATACCATACAGAAAGGAGTGAAGGTATACAATAAAGAAATAAGGCAGAGAAAAGTTCAAGTTTATGTGAGGTATAATAAGCGAGAGAGAGAGAGAGAGAGAGAGAGAGAGAGAACTGTTTTCATGCAATATGTATTCGACTCAACTACACAACAGCTTATATAACCCCGACTATCGCGGTGACCTTACATTAAGAAATAAAATTTTTTTTTTTTTTTTTGTGGTAAACGCAGATTCGTGAGTTGCAGGTCATTAAGAGATAAGGAAGAGGGAAATGAGGAGGAGGAACACAGCAAAATAATTGGCCTTCGAGGGATGGTGTTCGTAGAAAGAAATTATGCTCATGAACTCATGGATTTTGGCTATGTTTTTTATTATGTATGTATATGTATATAAGTATGTGTGCGTGTAATTATATATATATATATATATATATATATATATATATATATTAGATATATCAATATATATATATATATATATATATATATATATATATATATTAGACATAAACAGGAAGGTGGACAGGAATACTCTTGATTAGTCATTTGATTACATGTTTATTCCCAACGTTTCATAGTCCATGATTACATCATCAGGGTTCTAGAATTAAAACAACAAGACATTGACCATAAAAATTACAGAAAAAATACAGAAAGGCAAAGTCAGAACATAAAAAACGACAGTCGACTTCAAAGGGAAATTTTACACAAAGGACACTGGGGAACAGGCAAAACACTGGGAAATTATTTAAAACAAATAGAACATATTAAAGACAAGTAAAATTAATTAATTCCTCAGTGTTTGGCCTGTTCCTCGGTGTCCTTTGTGTAAAATTTCCCTTTTAAGTCGACTGTCGTTTTTTATTTTCTGACTGTGCCTTTGTGTATTTTTCTGTCATTTTTATTGTCCATGTCTTTTGTTTTTTTAATTCTAGAACCCCTGATGATGTAATCACGGACTATGAAACGTTGGGAATAAACATGTAATCAGGAGTATTTGTCCGCCTTCCTGTTCGGTGTCTGTATTCGGGCATTCCTGTCTTGCTCATTGAGTATATAAATTATATATATATATATATATATATATATATATATATATATATATATATATATATATATATTATATATATATATATATATATATATACATATATACATACATATATATATATATATATATGCATATATATATATATATTATATATATATATATATATATATATATATATTATATATATATATATATATATATATATATTATATATATATATATATATATATATATATATATAATCACATCCTTACATCCTTGTGTCCACACTCTTATTCATATATTCACAAAATAATCCATTCCCTAATGTTTATGAAACAGCAGCCTACTTATTTTCAAGTACATATTTTTGGGGTTCGAAATCCTGAAAAGTGCTGATAAATCTGGTCATAATTCACATAATTTTCGCAATATTCTGGTAAAATGAATCGGCTGCTAAATTAATTAATTTTTTAACAGCTGCCAACGAGCTGCCCATATTGGCATTTTAATCCAAAATAATTCTCACTTTCTCTTTCTCCTTTACTTCATTTGGTGTGGTGGCGAGCGTGTTGTTTTATTTTTTTTTTATTTGTTTCAAGCATGACTGAATTAATGAATCCTTTTAGGGATATATGTGTGATATTTTCAATGTTTATCTTATCAGAACATTAATATCATGAAGAATAATGCTTTAGGATTATGCCAGGCTACAAGAGAAGGACGGACACTCAGACAGACAGACAGGCAGAGAGAGAGAGAGAGAGAGAGAGAGAGAGAGAGGATTATCCCTTACTATCTGCAACAAGAAAAACCGATTTATCATTTACAAATCGTTGTAAATCAGAATTTCATTTTTTTCGGCCAGACAACTTTATCTTTTGATTCTCTCAGCGATCAACAGATGGTGCTGAGCTAGGCATAAGGTTAGTTCCTCAAGCTCTCAAAAGATGGCGTCAGCTTGTCTTCCCCGGCCGGCAATCAATACCGGGCAGAGGCTTTTGCAGAGTACACAAGATCGCGTTTGTATGTGACCGGATTATCCTGGCCCAGATTAATCAAACTTATTTATCAACTTGAGTTATGAATTAGGCCGGTATTAAACCGTGCGAAGTGTCAACCATGCGGAGCATAAATTACGGCGAAGGGTTTGGGAGAAATTTGTTGGCGTTCTTGGACTGTGGAGAGCCATCTTTATGATGTTACCGAGTCAGCAATATTATCTTGGAATAAGTATAAATTTCCTTGATTTAATAAAAGTATCTTGTATGATTATGAGTATTTAAGCGTATTCCTTTGTATTTCGTAATTTCCATTTATATCAGTTTGCATTACTAGTGATTCTTAGGAACACTACTTCAATAAGATAAGGAACTTCATGTCACCTTAGGGCCAAAATCCGTTTCAGATGGTTAATTTTGTACATTTATGTATATCTTACCCTGTTGACTATTTTTTTCAACAAAAAGCCGATTGACAAAAAAATATGAAATCGACTTAATTTTCAAATATAAGTAGTTTGACGTAAGATAAATGATGACAATAAATCAAAGAATTATATATTTCTAACACATTACCAAAATGTCTCATTTTATTTACAGAGAGCATTAATGTGAAATGTTGCTTTTATTTCGTTTTATGAGGGATGTTTTTATTCGCCGTTCTCATTCTTTGTAAGATAAAAAAAAAACACAGAATTACAAGAAATGGTTAATATGAGAGCAATTCCAAAGCAAATGCAGAATAGAACATATGAAAATATAGACCGAGGAAAAAAGTGGAATATTTCAACACCACTTCTTTTTAAAATGTTGCTAGATCTTATTACCCCACTTCGTCCAATTATTACCAGTGTCCCTGAGCCGGACTATTTCATTTCTCATCTCTTTATTGCTTCCAGTTTCAATAAGACTACTGACGGGAAACATAATCCTATACATAAGGATCTTATATATGACAAGAGGATTACCAAAGTATTCTCGCATCCAGAACAAAAAGGCGTCCTTTACGCGATAAAACAACATTACACGGGTGGTGGAGAGAGAAAGAGAGAGAGAGAGGGGGGGGAGGGGTTGTCGAGTATTAACGTTGTATAATCTACCACTCTTTACACCACATTGTTAATGGGTTGGCTATTAAAGGGACCTTACTGCTACTAAACGTGCAGTGCTTGTTTATATATTAAAAAGTTAATGACGGAATTGTCTCGTTTAAGCCACAAGTACGTGACGAGAACGAATCTCTCTCTCTCTCTCTCTCTCTCTCTCTCTCTCTCTCTCACCGATAATAATTTGAAAATTATTACATACAGTGTCTCTATAATCTGAATTCGGTTACATGTTCCGTAACCACCCTCCCCATCTCTCTCTCTCTCTCGCTCTCTCTCTCTCTCTCTCTATGTCATGAATGGGCAAGATTTTCTGGCCTGTACTGGCTGAGTCTTGTCGGCTTTCTTTATTGGCTGATTCTTGTCTTTCTTAAGTTATTTTCTAGTCATAATTTTCATGAATTCTTCAAGACTCAGATGATAAACTTTATATTAACTATAATAACTATGTTCATGGACGCTCTACACCATCTGTAGTATCATTGGTGCTATTTTTTTTTTTTTTTACTTTGAGGACATTTCTTATAAAAAGCAAACGTCTTCCAAATTCCCAAAATAAGCAAAGACTCTCATAATATGAAAGAATAAATTTTAAAACAATTTAACATTATGAGAGTCTGATTTCATTCACACTGTAGTGGCCAAATTAAGACAGTATCTTTACCTATAAAAAAAAATCTCGTTTGCAGGGTTAAAATGGTAAAGAGAAAATGGCACAAACTCTGGAGAAAATGAAAAGTTTTCACCAGAAATATGAATGTTTTTCCAGGCTGAAAACCCTCTCATGACATAGCCCCAAGTTTAGTCCCATGGCGTCTTAAGTAACTCTAACTTTCGGGAGCAGAGTTTAAGTAACTTCTCTCTCAATTTACACGTCGCCATTATCCTTAAGTAGATACACAGCTTCTTTATTTAATTTTGTCTCGCTTTATTCTTTCACGGTCTGCGTAGCTATAACATTTTTTCTATTTATTACATTCCCCTTTATTTTCTATTCTTCTCACCACCTTTACAAATTCCCCTTTTATTTAATTTTTTGGTTGATTATTGGAAAACGGATTATGATTCCATAATTATATTTAGGTGCATTCAGTGACAAGTAAATATCTTTACAATTTTTATTGTAGATTCATTACCTGTATTTCCTGTACTTCATTATCATAATCGTGTTTAGGACCTAATTTAAATATCCCCATTACGCATTATTAACATAATGATACACTGGTTGTCGTCAAATAAATTCCCATTTTTGCCCTTGGAATTAGTCACGACGATTCAGCTTCAGCTATGTATTTACGAACGAACAGTGAAAAAGGTGATGGTTAACAACCCTCGGTTTTGATTACGAGAACTTAAGAAAATATCAGCTTCGAAGAAAGTCTGTTAAATCACAAATGTTTAAGAACACCGAATTTGTCTGTAATTTCTATTCATTTGTACGAATGAATAAATAACATTTACATGAATCATTTGGGTGTTGATTTGAGCGAGTAACTGATTTGTATTTTATTATTGTTTCCATTTTCCTTAGAGGAAATTATATGATGAATAGGAAATTGAAAATGCTGAGTAAATATATCAAATATTCGAGCAACGTTCATACCACCCACTCGGTTCAGCAAGCATTTTCAAGATTCTAAAATTTGCTCGGCTTGTGGATGAGAGTTTACGTACCCTGATCCCAATGCCCAGAAGAGAGAGAGAGAGAGAGAGAGAGAGAGAGAGAGAGAGAGAGAGAGAGAGAGAGAGAGAGAGAGAGAGAGAGAGACTGGGGACGGGGTGGGGTTGGGGACAAGTTGTTTGTATTTTAAAAATGTCACAATTCTTGGGCAACACACTCATTATACACATACATAAACAGTTCGCGTTTTAGTTAAGTATACATTAAAGCTTTAACTTACAAACGTCCATCGCACATAGATTCAGAGAGAGAGAGAGAGAGCTGAGAGGAGAGAGCTGGGGAGGGGGGGAGATGTTGCGTGCGTCTTGAAAATGTCAGATATTATGCACAATTCTTAGGCAGCAAACACACATGCACATAACACGTACATACACAGTTCGAGCTTTGAGTATCCATTAAAGTTTTAACTAACAAACGAAAATCGTACTGAGTCTCCAGAGAGAGAGAGAGAGAGAGAGAGAGAGAGAGAGAGAGAGAGAGAGAGAGAGAGAGAGAGAGAGAGGATTATCCCATTTCTAATATCTGGAGAAAATCCCATCATAAATCTGGAGACATAGATTCTGGCAAACCTCCGGAGTTATCTATGAAGTCCACCTCCACACACTTATCTCAGATACTCTTTTACTCAGAACTTGTATAAAGTGAATTGAGATAAAAGTCCCTCGTATCAAAGAACCTTTCATTGTGATTCCTATCTTCTTTACGAGTTCCTTCTTTTAATTACTTTGGAGCTGATGAACGCCACGTCTCTGTGACATCTTAATTAAAAATGGAGTATTTTAAGATGATTGAAGAGAGTCCATCCTTTAAAATTATTATTATTATTATTATTATTATTATTATTATTATTATTATTATTATTTTGAGGAATATTATTAATTATTTTGAGGAAAAGAAAAATCAAATGGACGAAATCAATTATTACGCAGTTTAGGTGATTTGAACTCATAAAATAGTCACGATAACAATAATAATAATAATAATAATAATAATAATAATAATAATAATAATAATAATAATAATAATAATATTATTATTATTATTATTATTATTATTATTATTATTATTAAAATCGTGACAATTTTATGAGCTCAAATCACCTAAAACTACGTGTAATTTGATTTCATCCATTTGATTTTTCTTTTTCTCTTAATGTCAAAAGCACGTTTGCATGCAGTCAGTGCTTACTTGGTGTTACAGACGATTTCTCACTTAACTCTCTACTTATCAAGCAACCATTTTTTTCTTGGAACATGATGCCGATTGTTATTACGACCCCAGCAAATAATACATTATTCTATATCTGCAATCATATTTTTAATAAATTTATAATATAGAATTTCTCTGGCAACAACGTAAACCCGAAAAACGCGTTCCACTGTAATTTCTTTCTTCACTCATGTTTAGTAATATCTATATGGCTAGTATATTATAAGTAATATCGTATAGTATAGCATATTATAGTATAGTAGTAGTACAGTATGATACAGATAAAAAACCCATCTATCAATGTTCCATTCGGGCAATTGATTATAGAACCAAACATAGATGTAAGGTACAATCACACATACACGAGAGAGAGAGAGAGAGAGAGAGAGAGAGAGAGAGAGAGAGAGAGAGAGAGAGGGGGTGTTCTTTTTGAAATTTTACATTCTGAGAAACATGGTAAAAACAATGAAAAAAATGGTATAAAATACACCTGATTAAAGGTAATATTCTCATTTCAGTCAGAAATATAAACGTTTTGTCTCAAAGAATACGAAAAAAAAGAAAAAAAGAGTGAAATGAATGAACCCAGTAGCATTTTACGTGAGAAATTTTCTCAACCTAAGCTTATTCTAAAACGCTCTTATACAGTGTGAAGCATAATTTTAAATTGAGCGTCGAGAAGAAAAGGGCAGGGTTGAATACATATTTATTTTTGCTTAAATTCTCTTCTCTCTCTCTCTCTCTCTCTCTCTCTCTCTCTCTCTCTCTCTCTCTCTCTCTCTCTCTCTCTTTGAGGTGTAAGGGGAGGATTTTTCTTAACAAAAATGTTACATATATCAACGGTCTGATCCTGTAGTAAGAGTGGGAAAACCTGTAAGAGTTATATGTTGTTCCGATTCAGGGAAATTATTTTAATCACATTGAATATCAGTCTTAGTTTTAAAATATGATAATAAACTTTTTAATCCGCAGGCATGCACGTCTCTAAGTACAGGTTTTATTACAGGAAAATTTTTCATATAAAATTCAGCTAATACAAAGACTAAAAATTAAAATACCGGATACATATAAATTTAAAAAGCTCGACAAACTAATCTGAAAAGATATGGATATTACAGAAAAACTGAATATAATACCTATATAGCTAAATAATAACAACACTGCTTCTGACTTAATATCAGTAATGGAAATGGGTGAACTTGTATAACACCACTAAACATGATTGAATTTTCTCGCGATAAGAGAGAGAGAGAGAGAGAGAGAGAGAGAGAGAGAGAGAGAGAGAGAGAGAGAGAGGTACTTCTCAACTTGGGAAATTTTCTTGCACAATACCTGAAAGATCAATTAGAAGTTTCAGGTGAAGTTTACACCTGTAGGGAATTAATCTAGAATTTCTGGAGCCTCTGTTACCTAACTAAGAAATTAAATACATTAAGATTAATGAAAAAAATGTTCAAAATAAATAAAGACTTCTGTGTTAAAGCTGTCTGTCTGTCTGTTGTGCGTGTAGTTTTTCGTTAAACGATATATACGCGATATTCCACAGTCCCCCTCCCCCCAATTCCCCTATTAAGAATTCAATATCACCTGGCGTGGATCAATTGTCTAGGAGATATACTGCCTTGTTTATTCAGTAGCATTTCGTTTTCGGTCTGGGTTTTCTTGATAGAAAGATCAGAGCAGTAAAAAAAGACAATAACAGTCCCATTCTTTATGTATAGAGACGATAGCTACACAAGAAGAAAAACAGTAATATCTTCCCTCACGTGAAGGAACTAGACAGACAGCGAAGAGGGTTTAAATGAAAGATGGTCGTTATCCCTCCAATGTAAAGAGGCCTGATGAAAAGGAGGTTTAAGAAAATTAAAACTATTTCTCTGTTGTAAAGACACTTGATAAAAAGAAGGTAACCCCAAAATAAAGTCTGTCCCAGTATGTAAACAATAAATAATTCACGCCTTTTATGAAAAGAGTGTTTACACACAGGAAGTAAAAGAAAAATAAAACTACCATTTTTCTACAAAGAGGCTTGGAAGGAAATAAAGAAAAGATTATAGTATTATCACTTCTTACGTAAACAAGCTAGCTGGAGAGGGGTGCAATAAAACAATGTATAAAAAAAGGATCCACTCGTGTCAAATGGGTGTATAAAAATAAAGGAATATACAAATAAAATGATCCATCCACTTACATAAAGGGGCTTAAGGAAAAAATTCAAGAAACTGTAAATAAAACGATGCTCCTACGTGTAAAAAAAAAAACTTTCGCCTAGGGTGCAGCGTTCTACCTTTAAAGTGTAAAATGAAAAAAAGAACGAAATTTATATAACTAATAGGAAAAACATCTATATAAGGAAGTAAATGTACAAGATCCAGGTAAAACAGAAAGTTCTTTTGTTGTATAAGCGGTAAAAATATTAATAATCAGAAATGAAATTAACAAAGAGAAAAACAAGAGTACAAAATTTTATTTGAAATAATAAAAAAATCTTCGTGCAAACAAGCCGGTTAGAGGAAAAACAAATATTAGAATTCCAAGCAACCAGGATATGAAGTAAACACAGAGAAAGAAAACATTAAGCAAATAATTAAGTGCAGGAGATGAAAGCAATTAGTAATAAGTAAACTGTAATTCTGACAAAACAAAGGGATAAGAAAAAAGGAAAAGAATATAATTAATCTGCGGGGAAGATGGAAAATAGGAAATGATAGAATTTCCAAACCACAAAGGAATGAAAAAGGTTTGGATGAAAACACAAAAAGAAATTGATTTCCGGACTGATCACAGCAGAATTAATTTATGGCCAAATCAGGGATAATACTTTTTCCTACTCACATTTCACCATGAGCCCTCACGACTGGATGCCTTTGAGAAGTTACTCTTTGCGGGAATGATGGCCCTGAAAATACAAAAGAGATATATATATATATATATATATATATATATATATATATATATATATATATATATATATATATATATATATATATATATATATATATATATATATATATATATATATATATATATATATATATATATATATATATATATATATATATATATATATATATATATATATATATATATATATATATATATATATATATATATATATATATATATATAATGGTAACAATAAGGCAATGAATCACTAGCTTTGATTTTTATTAATTAGAGAAAGCTGTTTGCATAATTTAGGAATGACTATTTACTTATCGTTAACCTTTGACTAACAAAACGTAACGTTAACAGTTAATTGAAAGGAATGGCACAAGGATTTTTACAAGGTTCAGTGCAGGCAGCCTGGGAACCAGATGTAAATATTTATGTGGATTATTGAAGGCGATAAATTAAAGGTTTATCGCATTTCCTCACTCCCTTACCTTTCTGGCTAAAATTACTTCGGTTTAATGTATTTGCGAAAACGAGGAACTGGTTGGATGAGAATTCATACGAGAACGGACTAAGGGCCATTAATGTGATGAAGAGCTTTCAAATTATATGGAATTCCTGTACTTAAGTGGTTTAGTACGCCTATTAATCAAATGGAGGTCTTCGACAGAGCAAATATGAAGGGGCGGAACAAGTATGAAAATTGGCGAACCGTTGACTGAGTAAATGTGCTATTGATCTAAATAATTGAATTTCTATGAACATACAATAAGAGTAGCGTTATGATGATGCATTATATTATTTTTGGCGAAAAGTTTTCTTATTTTATCGATAGAAGCATTGCAGAATGGTCAACAGTACTCCTTTCTGATACATAAAACTTTGGGGAATCGAAAAAAAATAGATATTTATACATTCTACTGAAAAAATAAGGCACGGGGGATATAGTATACCAAACAAAACTATTTCAGGAATAGAAAAAAAATCAACACTTGAGCAAATATTAGACAAAACGGTTTTCAAAACTTTTTCTGCTTTCTATGGAAATCTATTGATTTGTTGAAACACCTTTGCCAGGGAACAAAAAACGTGAATGCATAGCATCGGAATGGGACAAGGTTATAGAAACAAGAGAAAAATGTGAGTAATATATTGTGAAGGAGAGTTATTCTGCTTTCTAGTGAAATTGAACCGTTCGTTTACCTTATGAGACAAGTAACTAAAAATACCACGAAACAATCTGGAACTGTTCCACTTTGATATTTAATGTTTCAAGTAAAATTCGTTAAAGTTATTCTTAGTACCAGAGAAATTGTACAGTAAAAAGGCTTTCCCAAATATAAAGATACAAAAGAAATATTCGGTGGGGGGAGAACTCAAGAAGAAAAATACAATAGGTAAATCTCAAATCATTAAGGCTCACACACAAGATAAATTTTTCCTTTACGTAAAGAGACAACTTCGTACCTCCCTCCCCCCACCCCCAACAACAACAAAAAAAAAACTTTCCACCCCAAGACCCAGAAAAATTAATACTTCTGGGTCGGAAAAAATAGATAAACTACCAACATAAAATTTTTCGAAAATATAAAGATGGAAATAAAAGTAGCACCCCACGAGAACTAGAATTATATATATGGAGGAAAACTGGAAACTGTTTTTCCCTAGTAAAAACCAGGGTTTGGATTGCATCAGATTTTAAATAAAAGTCCATAGGACGGAGTTTCTCCGGATGCAACGCCTACGAACTCCCGCCCCACTTTCCTGAATTATTCCAGCGAGAGTTTCTTTGAAGGTATAAACGTCACCTATTTGAAGGAGGAGAAAAGTAAAACGTATATTCGTCTTTAGTTCAAAGGGAGGATTAAGAATGACCTTCATGTGAGGGGTGTTGCACTTTATACGTGTGGCATTACGTGAAGAATTATTTCTTACTGTGTAACATCATCATTTCGTCACGCTTTTTGCAGAATATAAAAAAGAATTTCTTCAAACTTTTTTCGACTTTTCATCATTTCGTCACGCTTTCTGCAGAATATAAAAAGGAATTTCTTTAAACTTTTTCGACTTTTTTTATATATATATATATATATATATATATATATATATATATATATATATATATATATATATATATATATATATATATATATATATATAGTTATATATTCTGCTGATCAGGGATGATTTTAGTAGGTGAGGATGAAGCTCATATACATATACATATATATATATATATATATATATATATATATATATATATATATATATATATATATATATATATATATATATATATATATATATATATATATAAGCTTCTCACTTCTCACCTACTGAAATCATCTCATATCAAGAACTATTATAAAAACTATTATCATTGCCGTTTTTGCGTTATTTTTCCAAACTTCAAGTGTCTGAAATACACTTAAATGCTCTAAACACAAACTTTAAGAGAAAACTGTCTCATGAGCCTGACACAGAGAAAACGTTCTTTTTTTGCAAAACATCTGAAGGTCAATTCGCTGTCCCTTGGTGACAGCAGCTTGAATTGTCCAAATAATAGGATTACGGTGTTCCCTTATGGCAAAGTTACTCTAGGAGCTTATGTTGCCCCTCACTCACGTCTTTCCAAATGTCAGTATTTTCATTTTTTAGTTTTGCTAAAAGAAGAGGCTTTGTCTGTCCGTCCGCACTTTTTCTGTCCGCCCTCACATCGTAAAAAATTACTGAGGCTAGAGGGCTGCAAATTGGTATGTTGATCATCCACCCTCCAGTCATCAAACATACCAAATTGCATCCCCCCAGCCTCAGTACTTTTTATTTTATTTAAGGTCAAAATTAGCCATAATCGTGCTTCTGGCAACGGTATAGGCCAGGCCACCACCGGGCCGAGGTTAAAGTTTCATGGGCCGCGGTTCATACAGCATTATACCGAGACCACCGAGAGATAGATCTATTTTCGGTGGCCTTGATTACACGATGTACAGAAAACTCGACTGCGCCGAAGAAAATTCGGCACCTTTTTATACTTGTTTATGTTGTCTCCTTCATCTGCCCATCAGTAACTGGTTAAATCTTTAACTAACCATAAAGTTAACTTTCAGGACGTGCAATCATTTATTCAACGGCAAGCCTTACAACAAGAATGGGCTAGCCTTTCAAAAACTTAAACAAATTTTACGTAACGTGTCGATCTTCAGACCCGTTAAAAACTTGAAACGAAAGGTAAAAGAATTTTATTCCTCTATTCAGAAGTTTCATGAGGTTCTGAGATTCAGTTTTAAATAGGCCAAGTTCATGAATGAATAAGGACACTTCAGTGATACTTAGGATGCTGACGCGAAAGGTTGAAGTATTTTAAAACTCGTGTAAGTGACAGGGAAAGCAACTGTTACGCTTCTTTTCTCTACGCTGCTAAAAAGAAGTCATTTTCCAGAACTAAAGAGAAGTTTTGTTCTCAGTCTTTCTTTTCTCCGTACTGAAAAGACATTCTCGACAACTAAAGGAAACTCTCTCTCTCTCTCTCTCTCTCTCTCTCTCTCTCTCTCTCTCTCTCTCTCTCTCTCTCTCTCTCTCTCTCGTACTTAAAAGACAGACTTTCAAGAACTGAAGCCCCCTCTCTCTCTCTCTCTCTCTCTCTCTCTCTCTCTCTCTCTCTCTCTCTCTCTCTCTCTCTCTCCTGTACTAAAAAGACAGACTTTCAAGAACTGAAGTCTCTCTCTCTCTCTCTCTCTCTCTCTCTTTTTCCTGTACTAAAAAGAGAGACTTTCAAGAATAGAAGTCTCTCTCTCTCTCTCCTGTACTAAAAAGAGAGACTTTCAAGAACTAACGTCTCTCTCTCTCTCTCTCTCTCTCTCTCTCTCTCTCTCTCTCTCTCTCTCTCCTCTTGTCCCCGAAAAACCATTCTCAATAACTAAAGGGACTCACTCTTCTATTGTCCCCAAAAAACCTGTCTCGAGAACCAAAGTGAATCTCTCTCGTACTCCCTTCCTTGATCCCCAAAAAAAACTTCCTCGAGAACTAAAAGGAATCTCTCTCTCTCTCTCTCTCTCTCTCTCTCTCTCTCTCTCTCTCTCTCTCTCTCTCTCTCTTATAAAAGACATTCTCCGATCGCCGTTTCAAATCCATTCCAATTTTTCACGACAGGGCCTTCCGGAAGACGGACGCTTCCGAGCTACGGAAGGACCCCCATCACGTTTCTCTGATCCGTAACTTTTGGTTTGGCATCAAATTATTCTCTCAAGGGAGGGAAGAAAAAGGTGTTTCCGAATTCCGGAATATTATCGAAGTTATTTGAATTTTATATTTAACGCCTCACTTATGGGACGTTTCTTTTTTTTTTTTTTTTTTTTTTACAAAGAAGGGTGTTCACAAACGACACGTGTAGAATTCTAAAACATGAGTATGTCGTTCTTCTAGTGGAATCGAATTGAGATATTCTATGGGTTAATAGTAGGGTTTGTTGTGATAAACTGTAGCAAAATTAAGGATTTGTTTTAATGAAGGAAAAATTAAAATTGGAAAACCCATTATATATTATGAACACCAGCTGTTGCAGTTTCCAGAGGTATTAAGTAGAGATGCTTGTAAGTATACTGCATACGGTACGTAGGAGATCATCTATTTGCACCAGCACTGCAAATCATAATGTAATCAAAATATTTACTTCAAAGTAACTGATTTCAAAATAAAAAACTCATTGTTTTCTAATAAATAAAATTTCGAAAGTAAAGAGGAAATGAAACTCATCCGAGTTTTAATTGGAAAAAAATTGTCCTATTTAACAATAAACGTTTCTTTCACAAAAATCATCTTAAGTTGGAAGTTCCTGATGCAAATATTTGCACGACGAACGTGTCTGACACAGAGCTCTGAACTACGAACGTTTCTGCAACAACGCTCTGTACGACAAACGTAACTCCGATGAAGCTCTATACGACTTATAACGCATCTGCCATAGAGCTTTGTACGCATGCGCTGCCCAGACCCTGTGACATTGCTTAGGGACTTGTTACGACGACTTGCGTGTGTGTGTGTACACAGAGAGCCCTGTCACGATAACGGGCTTTGAATATCAACCAAGGATTGATAACAAACATGATACCCGCGCCCATTAGCAGACACGCGTTACCGATAAGGGAAAAACAAAGGTCCATACGGGGCATTTTCTTATCTGAGCGCAGGGACACAAATCTTCCGTTGGGTCAACGTGACATATCGGGTTGACGCCAGTATCTGATTTCCCAGCTTCTTATCACATGCTATGCTGGACTGCAAACGTGTGTTTGCGTGTAGGAGGAGGAAGGAGAGAGAGAGAGAGAGAGAGAGAGAGAGAGAGAGTATTTAATTGCTTTTGCGAACCATTCTGATCCGTGTATCACTCATCACTCATGGTTAACTGTGTATGTAGGTATTCCTGTTCAAATATATACTTAAAAATACATGCATACACACACACAAGCACACATACATATATATATATATATATACATAAAATATATATATATTTATATATATATATATATATATATATATATATATATATATATATATATATATATATATATATATATATATATATATATATATATATATGAGAGAGAGAGAGAGAGAGAGAGAGAGAGAGAGAGAGAGAGAGAGTCTGGGTGTGTAAGCGTTGTGTGTATTCACGCGCTGGAAAGTGTATCTAATTCTATATTCTAAAAATATATTCAGAGGCAACGTACTTACATGAAGTATCTTACAAGAGTGCCCGATTAAGCTACTGTTTACATCCAGATAAAAACCATACCCTTACCGGGTCTTATGCCCAATAAAGCTTCTCAGGCATTTGGTTGACTTCTCGTTGGCCTTTTGGTTAGAGAAGGCCACAGGTTTACAAAAACTGCTCATCTCTTCAGTTTCCGAAATTTGACGTAGATACTGAGCGTGAAAAAAATAGAAGAGTGAATGTCATTAATAAATCACGTTGACGAGGTATTAATTCCTACATAATTCAGAGGTAGTAAACTGAAATAAAAAAACCTGACTCCATTTTACTTCCGGGTAACCCAGGAATTCTTCTGTGTGATTAATGTCTTTCAGTGCTTGTCGTTGTAATGTAATATTTTAGCTATTATAGCGAAGAGGGGAATGCATTTTCCTTATAAAAGAAGATAAAGTAGGGTCTATTTACATGCGCTGCCTATCACACATTGGGAGGTGGGGGGGTGAGCGGTTTGGGGTGGGCTAGGAGTAGGTGGCCCAGATTTATCAAGGAGTAGGTGGCCCAAATTTATCATTCATTATTCCAAAATTTGGTGATGAAATTTATCAACGATAAAGGCCTCATTAACTGAATTTCGACCCATTCTCGCTGGAAAGGACCGTCATTATGCGCATTCAATCACGCACGGTGTTCGCTACAAAGAAACATACAACCGTGTGTGTGTGTGTGTGTGTTACTAGGGTGTACATGCAAGTAATTAAGTCTGTTTACTTCCGTGTACCTATTATAAACAAATGCTTTTGCAAATGTATTCTTTTCAATAAGCTATGCGTCATGTATGTATGTATTTACTGTGGTGTACATATACAAAAAGTGTGGGTGTGTTTAGTATGATTAACATAATAGCCTATACACGTGAGTGTGTGAATGAGCATGTTAACTATAGCATACATACAGCAAATAAGTGAGCACGATGGTTCTAAAATATACATAACATTTACATTTGCGCGTGAGTGTTTGTATATTTACTCCGGTGGGCATAATCTAAATAACTTCATGAGCGCATGTGTGCGCTGGTTTACTCATTTTATTCAAGTCATAATCATACATATAAATCAGAAAATTTCCTCTCAGCCATCCATGAATAACTTTACATAGATTTCCATCTGTATCTTACAAAATAAAAAAAAAAAAAGATTCCCGGAGAAGGGCCAAGGATCACTGATGCCTTTGTTTTGCAAACTACCGGTCCTGGAGATTGTTATTGTCGCGGAGAATATAGGGCGTCCCTTCTATAGGATACGCCTCGGAATCCTAGCTAGCTCTTTGTAGAAATCCTACAGGAAGCGCGAGGCTTATAATAGGGGCCAAGTCTCCTCGAAGACACAGCGATAAATTGAAAGAACCAAGATGGTGAATCCCATTAACCCGGGGTTAATTTGTGTCAACGCCGGTTTAAAGGTCACATTAATTTCCCAGTCTATTCTAGTCATGAAAGAATTTATAGTAGAAAAAAAAAAAAGTGGCTTTCGGTATTTTTGCCGTAGGCCTGGGGAGCACAGCAGCTGTTACACAGCAGCTTGCCTTTTCCGGGGGTCCATTAATGTCGAACAGCAGTTGGTCCGAGTCGTATCGGCGCTCGGCAATAACATGGTAATGCGCCGTCTCGGTTTCACGGAGGAAATGTATGAATACATTAACAATATAAAGGATGGGAAGAGACAACGGGATTTTATTTTTTTACTCCTTTACCGAATTTTTTCTAGGGGGTGTGTTTTTGTGGCGGTTGGCTGGCGCGTTATATTTATTAAAAGTTCCCTGATTCTCTCTCTCTCTCTCTCTCTCTCTCTCTCTCTCTCTCTCTCTCTCTCTCTCTCTGTCGGCGTATGAATATCTGTACTTTCAGTTGCACGGCAGCAAAGTATTTTCCATTTTAATGAATAATGGTGATTTTTTATTTAACTCTGTAGTGTCATTTTCTCTTCCTCTCTCTTGCTATGTTGTGGTTCTCTCTCTCTCTCTCTCTTGCTATGTTGTGGTTCTCTCTCTCTCTCTCTCTCTCGCATTACCATAATCTTTTCCTATCCTGTTTTGGTGCGCTAGTGTTTTTTAATGTTTGTGTGGTCTTGTGATATCTCGCTCCCCCACTCCTTTCTCTCTCTCTCTCTCTCTCTCTCTCTCTCTCTCTCTCTCTCTCTCTCCTTAGATGTGGTGGCATGTCGGTCTCGCTCAAAGATAAGATCGCCGTGGCCTGATCTGTTTTCCGTGCCATTTGTTTTTCCTTATCAGCATCTCAGAAACTTTCCGAGTCTACTTTATCCACATTCCCTTGCTTACAGTTCGCCCTGGGATTTGTGTTACAACCAATCCTCAGCCTCACTGCTCTTTATCCTACTGATTTTTTTTTTTACTTTCTTCCCTTTTTTATGACGCTTAACAACACGACTTACTATTTTTATATATATATATTTTTTCAAAGCTACAACTACAGGGTGAGTCTATTTGACCAGCCTTTACAAGTGAAGGTTTTTTTTTGCCTTTTTTACTTTTATGATGCGTTACAACACGACTTACTCTTTTTATATATATATATTTTGAGACTACAACTACGGGACGAATCTACTTGACCTCCCTTTTACAGGTTTAGGCTCGGAAGGATTGTGAGTTCTCCAGGATTTCATTTTCCGTTTTAGCGATAAAAAAATCGAAATATTATCATCAACGAAAAAGGAAGTGTCACCAAAATTCTGATCTCTGTTGCAGTTCGGCGATAAATAATAAAGCGGAATTATGACCTTTTTCTTGAATTTTTTTTTTCATCATCAAGGAAAAATTTGCTCCATTCTTATCTCTGTCACAGTCCTGCGATAAAGAATTAAGCGCCACGCCCTTGTGTCGGCAAATTTGTGGCTGGGCGACGCTGTAATGGTGGGGCATCAAGATTTTGGGAGGAGGAGGAGGAGGAGGAGGAGGAGGAAAAGACGGAAAGTGTGGATGAGGTTTCAAAGTGAGGGAATTAATAATGGAGAAAATCATAAAGCTGAAGAGAAAGAGGTAGAGAAAAGACAGATGAAGAAGCTGTGGCTGAGGAGTATGAAGCTGAGAAGAAGAAAAGGCAAACGATATGGAAGAAGGGGTGAATATGAAAGGGCAGAAGGAGAGAAGAGGAGACAAGAAGAAAGAATAAGGAAAGAGGAAGAATAGGTGAAGAAGAAATAGTTGAAGGAAGACGGAAGAAGATGATTAAGGAAAATGGAAAAGTAAAAAAGAAGAGGAATAACAGGAGGGAGAAGAATAAAGAGAGATAAATCATAAGTAAAAAAAAAATAACAGAAAAAAAAACAGAAAGACATAATAGGAAGGAGTCGATAAAAGAAAGGTTTAAAGGAGAGAATCATAAAAGGACGAAAAACTCTAAACGTAATAAAGTTTCCTTTCACTTTGTAATTTCTTTTGATCTTCATCTTTTCAGCGTTCCTTTTGATTCACGATCCGGAGGGCGTAAGTGTAGATCGTGTACGTTTAAGGTATAAAGGGTGTATAATGTAATGTGTACAGGGTGTAGGAGAGTCTACCCTTCACTTCCACGGCCTTATCCTTTATTCTTTTTTTAATGACACTGTACTTATCCATAGCAACAGTGCATTTTAATAAAGTACATCAATGACGAACGTTTTATCCTAATATGACAACTTAAGATTTATAGCAAAATTAAACAAATATTCCCTACGGGTATATTTATACCACTTTTATTACATTAATGTCACAGATGTTTTACCCACTACGCATTCTCTCTTTAAAAGAAAATAATAATGCGTATGCTTAATAAATTTCACAGATGTTCCATAAGTATTGTAGCAATACGTTACAACTCAGCATTCATCAAAATTACACACATTTCACAGCAGCAGTAATTTTTCTGATGAATACATATATTAGTAAGTTTATAACACCAATGTGTTCAAAATTTATTTGAACTCAATTCTTATACATAACAATTACGTGTATTATTCTGCTTAAGTTTAAATGAGTTTTGCTTCATTCAAAAATAATAAAACTATCACTTAATGTTTGAATACCTTTAACAATGTCATCTGTATTTCAAATACGCTAGCAGTATCACCTGTACTTCAAAATCTACTAAAAAATAAACACTTTAATCAATAATCAGTAAACTGGGCCAGAACTAGCATTGTTTCCTTCTTATGGGGAGGTGAAGGGGGAAGCATTGTGCAGTAAATCTATATCCATAAATATCTGACTAGATATGCAAGGTAATAACATGGGAAAACACATCTGCAATGCTTAGATATTCTTGTAAATTATATTTCATCGATGAAGAGTAGTATTTCAAAGAAATTAATGATGAGTGTTATAATCCATTAAAATAAACACACACACACACACACACATATACACACATATATATATATATATATATATATATATATATATATATATATATATATATATATATATATATATATATATATATATATATATAAATAAACTGTTTATATAATACTAAAAGGACCTCATTCAAACTGAGGTCTTTTTAGTAATTCTACTAATGCACAGAACAATTGTGTATGTGATAAAGTATATATATATATATATATATATATATATATATATATATAGTATATATATATATATATATATATATATATATATATATATATATATATATATATATATATATATATATATATATATATATATAGTAAATTCTGAACTTAATGTTCAGTTATATTACTGCTTTTTTTCATAAAATTAATACAAGTATTTAATATATATATATATATATATATATATATATATATATATATATATATATATATATATATATATATATATATATATATATATATATATATATATATATATATATGTGTGTGTGTGTGTGTGTGTATACGTGTACATGTATATGTTTATAACATTCTTTAAAAAAAAATAATAATAATACTTTCCAAAATCACCTCCTCGCCAAAGTCGGAAATGGTTTCGTGGTTTCCAGCTATACGATCCAACTGGAAATTTCCATTCTCGCTCCACTTTTCTCCCTTTCTTCACGTGAGCCCCAAAGTAACATGAACTCGCTGTCAAGAGCAAGGACAAAGCAAACAGGACCGTGTGTCATACGCGCCTTGAGACCTAAAGTTGTCCTTGAGACCAGGGCAAACTTATTCTGTACAGGACACGAAAACGGGATGTACTTCGAATGCCTTCGTTAATATTCTTCTTTAGAGTAATGGTGTATTCCTGGAAATTATCGGTGACAGAGCTTTTTTATATACGAAAAAAGTTGTAAGAATGGAATGCGAAAAAATGTTCTGTCACGTTATATCTGCAAAGTCTGTTCCGATGCATTTGTTTGTGCACGGTTATCACGCAAATTGCTGTGCTGAATTCGCATTCGTGTTTTTTTTTTTTTTTTAATAAGCCGGTCACTCAATAAAATCGAGTTCTAATGTACTCCAACCCCTTAAGGAATGACACCGTAGCCTTTGGAAAGAAGCGGTTTCTGTGATTTGGGAAATGCTGTGCAGGTCGATATATTTGAATTCATGACCAAACAAAAAAATAATAAGACTTTAACGATCGAGTTATTGTGTAAAAAAGGTTCCAAAAAATATGCGTCACTTCGCAAATTATGCGATGAAAATTCTTAACTAAATAATAACGATAATAATACATTCAGAAAGCAAGGTAATTGTTTTACTCCTTCACCTATCAGATCGTTAATACAATGCAAATCTCTGTTGAATATAAAGCTAAAAATATTGTGGTGTTCCCAGGAAGAAATATATGACGATCTACAAATATTTATAGCAAAAGTTATATAATATTTACCTACCCAAACCAGAAAGGTTTTCTGACTATCTGTGAAGCAGAATCTAGAGCAAATCGCCATTTCAAAGAAGTCTGTCCGCAAGAATTAGAAATTTCTTGTCATGACAACAAGAAAAGGAAGTTATTACTTTTTGAAATATGTCTTCTGGTCAGCCCTTCCGATATTTTCGTTTCCTTTTCAAAACCTGTCGTGTTTACTCTTTTACTATTTTTTTTTTTGAGCAAGGCAATTGCATTTTTAGAATTTCCCACCTTTTCTATAAGGGCAATTTCGCTTTTAGAACTGCTCCGACGCACAGAGTTTTACAGTTATTTTTAGAATACACTTTTATAAAAGCCACTTTTAGAGCCCCACTTTCATTTTTTGTAAATCCTCTTTTACTTCCTGAAAAAACTGTAACTCATATTTGCACCACCACTTTCTCTTAAAACTAAACTTTCACGGTTGGAATTTTAGAGTTTTTTTTTTTTTACTTGGAAGTGAATGAGACGGGCAAGATTCTAAAAAACAAAAGGGGGCCCAACCTACCACCCCCAACACCCACTTCAAAAAGAAAAGTTTGTTCTTTCATACAGGCAAGATTTTGCCAAGCAAACAGGGCCCAGCCTACCACCCCCAAAAGAAAAGTTTTTTTGGATTATTTTGCCGAAATGAAAAGAAAAACTGTTAATGGAATCGCCACACTGGGTGAAGAAAAATCCTAATTTACAAAAAGACGAACTCTATTATTTGGAAAATACAGAAAACTTAAGAGGCTTCCACATCATGACAGCGAGTGGGATGAGAGTCTGATTCTGGTGTTTTGCAATTTCCACTATGTGCCTTAATATCGGCTGATTGGCTCCCCTGATCTGGCTTCATAATAACTGTGGGAATCAGCGCAGGAAGTGTGCATTCTGAGATAAGTGGCCCTCGCTATAAAAAATACGACTCCTCGTCCAGTCAAATCTTTTGAAAAAACGAAAAAAATACAATAAAACTGATAAAAACAGAAAATCACAAATATTATCTCTGAAGATTGAAGGAAATGAAAGAAGTCACTATTCATATCTTCACAATATTATGAATAAATTCACATAATTCGTCAGAAACTGGAAATTCACGGGTCATATCTCGAGAGAAAACCAGAATAAATCAAAGCATTTTAAAGTTATCCTGCAAGAGCGCAGACCTCTATTTGCACTTTTATAGCTTTTCAGTTGCTTTGGGTCCTCCAAAATCAAATGTATGGATTCTGGTTTGCTTTCGAAAGTGTCTCCTTTCTTTGTGTCCGAATCTTTTACAATTTCTCATTACATTTATAAAACCAATCACGCACCTTCACACTGTCTATGGTTTTATCAGTGCTTTATGCAATGACGTTTTAACAATGAACGTCCTTACGTTCAAGAACAAACTTACTTGCAACATGTTAATTGATCATCATTTGTCTCATTCTACATGAAATATTTCTTAAAATATGTAGATTTCTAAAATGCACTTTTCTGGATAGTAGGATACTACACATTCTCTCTCTCTCTCTCTCTCTCTCTCTCTCTCTCTCTGTGAGTGTCTCTGTGTGAGTGTTGTGTGTGTGTGTGTGTGTGTTTGTAACAGAGGCACGCCAGACTGCGTACAGAGAAAGGTAACCAATGGAACTGATATACAAGCGAATCACTGCGTTCAAACCCTATAATGGAAAGCCGCCATAACGAATAAAAATCAAGAATCGTATCATCAAACGGTCAAATGATTCGGGCTTTCAGAATGACGAACCTTACGCTTTAATCCTCTCTCTCTCTCTCTCTCCGTTGACCTTCGGTAAACATATTGGCTTTGTTGGCGGTGATCAGACGCATGTAAATGTCCCTTAATGATCCATATCTCGGGCCTGGTCGAGGCAAATGGCTTCCAGTTGATGGGCCCATATGTTTATAAATAGTAGAGTTAATTGCTATCTTTCTCTTCATTTTCATTCCTCTCTCTCTCTCTCTCTCTCTCTCTCGCTTTAGAGTTCTTTGTAAGGCTCTCTGCCTCCGGCACCCTTTCTCTCGTATACTGAAAGACCAGGACGAAGAGTCTCTCTCTCTCTCTCTCTCTCTCTCTCTCTCTCTCTCTCTCTCTCTCTCTCTCTCTCTCTTTACGGTTCTTTGTAAGGCTCTCTGCCTCCGGCACTCTTTCTCTCTCATACTGAAGACCAGGGCGAAAAGTTTCTCTCTCTCTCTCTCTCTTCAGTTACAGTTCTTGCGGAAAAGTGTTATGAATGAAAATACTAAGGAGCAGTGTACGAATAATTTCCATAAACTATTAATGAGAAACAGAATAAATCAGTTGATAAAAAGAGCAATGTATACGAGATGAATAAATAATTTCCCTTTACTTGTATTCATTCATTCGCTCATTGCTTTAATACCACCCAATATCCAGTATTTTTTTTTTTATTTTACGAAAAATATCAGAGCAAAGTAGTGCAAACGAAAGATAACCTAAAATAAACAACGGAGAAGCGGGAGAAGAGGGAAGAGAATTAAAAAGCACGGAAAGACAATAAAGAAAATCGATAGTCGCGATTCTTCTTCTTCTTCTTCTTTCTTCCCAAGAGGAGTGACCAACTCCTTGATTTATTGGCACAGTAAATTGGCAGAACTTCACCCACGATTGTCGAAGTGTACTCTCGAGTACACTTGGGCGTTAGGATATAAATAAGTACTCCCTCACCAAACACCCTTTCCTCACTGAGGGCGTGAACACCCTTTCCTTACTGAGGGCGTGAACACCTTTTCCTTACTGAGGGCGTGAACACCCTTTCCTCACTGAGGGCGTGAACACCCTTTCTATTGAGGGCGTCAACACCCTTTCCTTCTAGGAGAGCTGTTAATCAGTTCAGTGGTCTGGTAAAACTAAGGTATACTTAACTTAACTCACTGAGGGCGTGAACACCCTTTCCTCACTGAGGGCGTGAACACCCTTTCCTCACTGAGGGCGTGAACACCCTTTCCTTACCGAGGGCGTGAACACCCTTTCTTACTGAGGGCGTGAACACCTTTTCCTTACTGAGGGCGTGAACACTCTTTCCTCACTGATTCCCGGATTTCGCCTTCCGGGTTTGGGCAAGTGTTTTGGGGTGAGGTTGCTAGCCCTTGCCTGTATAGCGCCCACGTGGCACCTACGATCAAAATCTGCTCTCTCCCACGATGAGTATACCGGGAGGAAAAACCATGCGGTGGAAACACAAATTCTCTCGCACGTCTTTTATGCAAATATCTCAATCACCGTTATTGTCACCTTTCATGTATTATTAGCATTATGTATACTATGCCAGATTTCCAGTAATGTATGTATAACTGTCAATCAGATGTCTTGTATCCATCCATATGTAAATTTATGTCTGTGAGGAAACACAGATGCTTGAATTGAATCCCTTCCTCGATCTGTCAAGAGGTCGGGACTGCTTTGCGGTTCACACGACCTATTGACCTGTGTGAAAGTTTTGTAAATAAATCACCTGCACATCAAACAATTACTTACGGGCTGTTCTATGAGCAAGAGCCCGTGCTGGCATAAAGCCAGCTTAATCAAAAACAACATGTAAATAAATTAGTAAGCAATAGACCTTCGTATCTTACTCGTACCTCACTCACACCTGCATCACGGTATTTCAAGGGGATTTATGACAACGTTGTCTGGCATTTCTTCGTGGTCACTCACAGCTGCTTAACTTTGCTTATCGGGTGACCAGCAGGTTATTAAAAGTGTTATTTTATATAGGCATTACAGATAGACAATAATTAAATAGGGAAAATAACCAATTACAGGATACTTAGTGATAGTGATACTGGGGTTACTATATCGTAAGTTACAATGGAATGTCGTGTCTACATAAATATGTATATGTGTATATATATATATATATATATATATATATATATATATATATATATATATATATATATATATATATATACATATATATATGTATATGTATATATATATATATATATATATATATATATATATATATATATATATATATATATTTCAGATACATATGTACCTGTAAATACCACAATTTATAACTTTCAATTCTTCGCCCTTTTTTGGTGCAAAAAATTGAGAAGATAAAACATTATTAATATTACAATTACACACACACATATATATATAAAATTATATAGGTATAATCATATATATATATATATATATATATATATATATATATATATATATATATATATGTATATATATATATATATATATATTTATAAATATATATATATATATATATATATGTGTGTGTATGTATGTATGTATGTATGTGCATAAGCCCTTCTAGAACGCAACCTTCTTACCCAAACTCTCCACCATCCCCAGCACTGAGTTTTCTTTTCATTAATTCATGCCAAAGTTTCTTTCGTCAAGTAATTCAATTATTCACCATTCTCTCGATTTCACCCTCACGCTCTCCCCTCAGCGGTCTCATTTGGCATTGCTCCCTCGCATAATTAAACAATTGATTTCCTTTCGTACTTTCTTTCCTCTTCTCTTCTTTTTTATCATTATCCGTCGAAAAAAACAGTGCCAAGAAAAAAAAACAGTGCCACTTACACCAGACAGCTCTGGTTTGGTCCACATTTCTGTAGTAACTTTTTTTCCTTTTACCAAAGCAGGGAGCAAATTTCAAATGTTTTTAATCACTCTGCTCTCTCGGGATAGAACAAAAGCAGTTGCTCAGTTTAGTGAAGGAGGGATGATTTTAACAACAAGACATGGCAAGGGAGAAAATAAAATACAGAAAGTTGGAAATAAGTAGGGCAGACCACCAAGTTATAGGATGATCCAAGTCCTCGTTTTCCACAACATTGTAATGTTAATCTGGAGTTATGGAAGGGCCTAGTTCGAGAGGCAATGTAAATGGTCACAATGAGAGCAGAGACCCAGTGACGTTGGGGAAATAAGTGAGTGTTATTTTTGCCACTGCACTCATTTAACGGACTGACCGCATCCGGTAATAATTTGTTTCGTAATTAGCATCCCAGTTTCCGCGTTCACAAAGCTCATATCTCTATTAAACTTTCATTACATGATGAGTCCGCAACTCATGAGGTCTCCCTAGTCGTGTAATTAATTAGTGACTCGTTCGTGTATTTACGCCATTTTGACGTGTACACACATTTCAATAAATGTGTATGAATGAAGGGAATAATATAAACTGGCCCCACGCCATAAATCTTCAGGGCACCTGATATTTCACACGAGAAACTCCTAGACTATATATCCCTTGACTTTACATAGAACTCTACAGCCCTTCGACCCTTCCCATCTGCAAGTGCAAATCCCTTTCAGAATACCCATCGTCTTTACTCAAGCCGCCGAGGTGTTCCTGAAAGACAACAAAACACCCGAACAACAGCAACAGCAACAAACACAGAAATATAGAAACATACAAACATCCGCTTCTCCCCCTTGTCTGAAAATGTTTTCCATTCACCATCCTCACTGACCCAGTCGTATCTCTTGTACCACAGTCCTCTCCTTAGTTGTTTACATATTTCACGGTTTTTCTTTCTGGCGACACTCTTTCCGGGAATGTCAACTTCCTGCCAGGTCTGAGATGTGTCTTTTTTTTTTTTTTTTTCTTTTTTGGAGAGTCCCGGTTCGTATCTCGGCCGTGTTCGCGAAATATCTGGGATTTTCATTTCCGTGAGTAGCGTCCTCTGTATGCCCAGCTAACACAATTGCTTTTGTATACATGGAGAGATGGCGACAAAGAGTTGATACTGGTTTTTTCACAACAATAGTTGTACACACACACACACGCACGCATTCTGACAGACACACAAACACACACACATACACATACACACACACACACACACACACACACACACATATATATATATATATATATATATATATATATATATATATATATATATATATATATATATATACAGTATATATGCTTGTGTGTGTGTTTATAAGTATTCGTAGAACAGTGGTTGGGACTCTCTACTCACCAGCAAGATGCCTCGGGTTCGAAAGCCAAACGAGGTGGAATACTCAAGTATCATTTCTTTAACTGCAAAACATAACAATGAATAAATAAATAAATACACAAATAAAAGAAAATACAAGTAAAATCATAAAAACTATTAAGGAATAGCACAAACATGAAAATGGCCATTAAAATAAGAAAATAAATTATATAAATCAGATATTTGTAACATTAACAAACAAAAGAACGTTTGCATTTATCAATTAGGGTTATTATGCCAATTACATGACTTCCTGTAATTATGAGATGGTAGAAGAACGGAATAAAAATTCAACAAATAACAGTAAATTGGTTAAAAAACACTGTAACGAAATCCTAATACATTTCCACAAAATAATCAACATATACAATTTAAAATATAACTAAATCACTAGCCTTTATTACCTTTCGCCTGATGCGACAACCCCTCTCCCATAAGGTAAAAGAAAGAAAATGGACTTTCTCTTTACCATTTGCATGAAAGCAGAATGACTTTCCCACCACTAGGAAAGCCCAAACTGCTTATGTCATCCGGACTCAAGTGATGTTACACGGCGTCAGGGGAGGATAATTAACTTCACGGTAATGCCATGGACCTTACTTTACGGACTAGGGGAGATTCGCATTACGTATGTTATGCGGTTAATTCTCCTTTTTTTTTTTTTTTTTTTTTAGCTTAGCTGGCTTGAAAGCTTTTATGCTCCGAATATTTTTTTTAAGAATTTTTTTATTTTGTTAAACTTTCCCCTTGCGTAAGCATCTACCTTTGAATTAATGAAAATGCCATATCAAATTATTTTTATTTTTTGCTTAGCTGGTTTGAAAGCTATTATGCTCCGAATACATTTTTTTTTTTAGAATTTCTTTATTGCTAAACTTTCCCCTTGTGTATCTCTACTTTTTAATTAACTAAAATTCCATATCAAATTATTCATTTTATTTTTTGCTTAGCTGGAAGCTATTATGCTCCGAATACATTTTTTTTTTTAGATTTTTTTTTTAACTTTCCCCTTGTGTAAGTATCTCTACCTTTTTAATTAACCAAAATGTCATATCAAACTATTTATTTTATTTTTTGCTTAGCTGGCTTGAAAGTTATTATGCTCCGAATACCTTTCTGGTTTTTTTTTTTTTTTTTGAAAATTTTTTGTTTATTGTTAAACTTTCCCCTGTGTAAGTATCTACTTTTTAAGTAACCAAAATGCCATATCAAATTTTTATTTTTTGCCTAGCTGGCTTGAAAGCTATTATGCTCCGAATACATTTTTTTAAAGAATATTTTGTTTATTGTTAAATTTTCCCTTTGTGTAAGTATCTACACTTTAACTAACAAAAATGCCATATCAATTTTTTTTTTTTTTTTTTAGCTGCTTCAAGCTATTATGCTCAAAATATATATATATATATATATATATATATATATATATATATATATATATATATATATATATATATATATATATATATATATATTTGTTGTTGTTAAACTTCTCCTTGTATAAGTATCTCTACTTTTTAATTAGCAAAATACCACACCAAACTACGTGAAAAACTTTGCCAGTGTCTTTTTTTTCCTAAGTATTTTTAAAAATTAAATAACTGTCATCATCATTGTTATGATTATTATTTTTATTATACGTAGTAGTTGAAGTAATTCTCCTGCATTTTTGCAATACTGTTGCAGTGATTTACAGAGTATGTTTTTTATCAATAAGATCATATCATGATTGAATAAAATCGCTAAATAACATTCTATTTCCAAGCATTTGACTGTCCTACGGGAACGAAAAACTCGTGTTTCCTTTTTTCATTTCAACGGTTACTCATATAAAGCGGCTTTTTATATTGAAAAATCCCCTCTCTTTCGCTTTGGTATGTGTGTATGTATGTGTATGTGTGCGGTCATTTGAGTGCAGCTCTCTCTCTCTTACTCTCTGCGTTTATTTAATTGCAGCTCTCTCTCTCTCTCTCTCTCTCTCTCTCTCTCTCTCTCTCTGTTGTGTGTGTGTGTGTGCGGTCATTAAATTTGATTGCAGATCTCTCTCTTTCTCTCTATATTCCTTTGATTGCAGCTCTCTTTCTCTCTCTGTCTCTCTCTCTCTCTGTTCCTTTGATTGCAGCTCTCTCTCTCTCTCTCTCTCTCTCTGTGTGTGTGTGTGTGTGAGTGTATGTGTGTGTGTGCGGTCATTTGATTGCAGCTCCCTCTCTTTATCTCTATGTGTTTATTTGATTGCAGCTCTCTCTCTCTCTCTCTCTCTCTCTCTCTCTCTCTCTCTCTCTCTCTCTCTCTCTCTCTCTTAATGGACTCTGTGAACAACCAACATCCGTAATGTTGACCAAAATTACATAACACGTAGTACTGTAAAATCCCGAGTATGCAGATAAGGCCTGGTTAATTGAATCACCCCCATAATTAATGAAGAGGTGATTGGCACCAGCCACGAAAAGCGAGTGACGTCACGTCACTCGATGCCCAGTTTAATTAAGATCCAAGAATTTCCAATCGAGACTGTGTCTCTTGAACTAAGAGTAGCATTTTCATGGCTCCTTTCGATGGCTTAGTGGATAACATAATTCATGTTATCTACAATTTACTTTTATTAATTCACTGAATATGATAATGATCGGATGCCTATCATAAATACGAAGTAACTGCCATGTTTAGTTAGGAATTAATGTTCGTGTTGAACAAGACCTAAACATGTATGAGTTTTATCATATATTTATAGATGGAGGAGTAGCCATCTATTTCGGGGAGAGCGTAGTTGATGTTTGCCATATTTGCACAATGTAATGATTGACTAATAGGCTAAGAAAAAAAAATTGAAATTTACCAAAATATCAAAGGATTAAAGAGGAAGAAATTCTAATAATTTCTTTACTTTTACAGCTGCCATGGTAAAACGAATTTTTACCGCCTACTTTTTTAATCTGTAAATGAGTTGTAAACGTGATTACATTAAATGTAAAACGTTTTTACCGCCTATTTTTTTATCTGTAAATGAGTTGTAAATGTGGTTATATTAAATGTAAAACGAATTTTTACCGTCTATTTTTTAAATCTGTAAATTAGTTGTAAACGTGACTATATTAAATGTAAGTGCATGTGCGGATGAGACTATCCAAGAAAACAAACAAGTAAAAAATGCGCCAAAGTTTCTTCGGCGCAATCAAGTTTTCTGTACAACAGCTACAGCGTATAACCAAGGCATCAAAAATAAATAGATCTATCTTTCGGTGGCCTAGGTATAATGCTGCATGAGCCGCGACTCATGAAAATTTAACCACGGTCCGGTGGTGGCCTATCCTATATCACTGCCAGAAGCACGACCATGGTTAACTTTAACCTTAAACAAAATAAAAGCTACTGAGGCTAGAGGTCTGCAATTTGGTATAATTGATGATTGAAGGATGGATGATCAAAAACAAATAAAAGCTACTGAGGTTAGAGGTCTGCAATTTGGTATAATTGATGATTGAAGGATGGATGATCAACATACCAATTTGCAGCCCTTTGACCTCAGTAGTTTTTAAGATATGAGGGCGGACAGAATAAAGTGCGGACGGACAGACAAAGCCGGCATACTAGTTTTCTTTTTCAGAAAACTAAAAGAAAGTAAAAAGCAGGTTAATAATTGCCTCTTCCAAAAGGCGTGAGGAAAAACGGAGCAATAGAGGTAACATAGCAATACAACTAAACTGAAGTATAATGAAAACTAAGTAAAGAAAATTCTTCCAGCACTAAAACATTTAAAAATCCAGACTCAGCTGCCTGTATCATCCTCTTAATAATATTACGAGTGACAAGACGACGAAACTCCATTAGAAGCTCCAACCTTTCTATTTCTTGATTATCATACAGGATTATGTTGAAATTATGCAAATGACCAAATTGTATCCGGTTTGAATCATAAGAGCAACGACAAATAACCCTGATTGACATAATCATCTTCTTGACTATCGAACGTAATTGAATTTCCTCGTTAGCATAATTAGATTTTACCTGGGTGACTGACAGGTGTTTTGTTTCTCTAATTAAACCGTGTTACCTGAAGCTCAAGACTATCGGTGGGGCCAGAAAAAGTAAACTTGTTATTGATGTAGGTTGCGATAATATATCCCACACACACACACACACCCACACACAGAGAGAGAGAGAGAGAGAGAGAGAGAGAGAGAGAGAGAGAGAGAGAGAGAGAGAGAGAGAGGTTTATACTCTTTTTTTTATAATAGTCCCTTAATAAAGAGAATAATCTTGACAAACCAAACAAACGCTTTAGACTTTTCTTACTTCACTGTAGACCATTGCGACCTTATGCCAACAAGGGTTCCTTATGCCAGCAAGGGTTCTTAGTCTTAGCGCAGGCATTCTGTTCAGCTAAAGTTTTCTTTACGAGATATTGGTCAGTAAGTCTTGTTCAAATATGCACGCTCAAACGCCTTGAACATTGAAAATTATGATACGAATAAAAAACATTAATGATACACGATTAGTAAGGTATGGCGGAGGTGTCTGTAGTAGCAAATCAATCGACAAACCCGTAAACAGCGAACGTCGATTAGGGTTAGATTCCCGAAGAGCTCTTGTCTTCCTCTTCTAGTAATTACCGGGATTACGCTTGATCCTACGCCCGTCCCCAGAAATCTCGCTGCACTCTGCATTCACTCATGGAACGTCTTTGTTACTTTTTCTCGGAAAGCAAAGGCCATTGTTGCCCGGCAAAAGAAAGTCATTAGTGTTCTTTTCAGGTCACCGACTCCTGGGACTGCCAGTCTCCCCCCTACCCACCAAGGGAGCTGGAAGGTTTGGGGGAGGGAGGGAGGGAGGGACGAAAGTTTGGAGACTAATCCGAAGGAGGTAGCTAGTCCAACTCGATAGGTTGAGAGTAGTTCTGCCTTAATCGATGAGGGAGGTGGAGGGACTAGTCTAACACGAAGGAGAGAGCTAGTTTAACCTGGTGAAGGGAGAGAGCTAGTCTGACCTGACAGAGTAGCTAGTCCAACCTTAGAGAATAGGGCAAGGTTTTTCCTACCCTATGGAATGGGACTAGTCTAACCCAACAGGGAAGTTAGTCTAACCTAATGGGACGACTACAATCTTGACTTACCCAATGGCACAGATACTATTCAAACTACGCGATGAAACTATTCCTACCTAAGAAGCCGGGACGAGAGAGTCTAATCCCCTGGAGGGAGGTAGCCTTATACCCGCGGGGACAGGACGAGTCTACCCAGGGGTCAAAATGAATTAGGGGGTTGACAAAGAGAACAAACAGAGGACTGCGTCACAGAAACAATGGCTGAAGGGTTGATGAAAAGAGGAAAATAAAAGGGAGGAGAACTTACGTTTCAGTGTAGGGATGGAGGATTGCGAAAATAAAGAGACCCGTTCTTGAGAAGAAACAAGGGAGACTTTCAGTTTAAGTGATTACAAAACCCGAAGAATAATATGAAAATATAAAAACACATTTTCATAATTCAGTATTAATTTGTGTTGAGAGTACATTATGACTTTATGTCCCTAAGCACGTGCTAAATCTTATAGGAAGAAAACATTGCAGTGAGTAAACAGAATAAAAAAAATAATAAGAA
>NC_089755.1:39040120-39055120 GCF_040412425.1 Macrobrachium rosenbergii
GAAATAAGAAAAATGTGCGCTACCATATAACTGAATCTATCATAAATAACATGAGATATGCAAGAATTTAACTTTTTCAAAGGTTCCACAACTGAGCATTTCCCGCGGAAGCGGCTAACGGTGTCATTAGTCACCTAAATCTATAATAAATGTCCCCCCATTGGCTTTTGTATTCTAACGAAATGTGGCGTGCCCAAGCCGCAGATTTCTGTCACAATCTTTCATCAATCTGACTTTGGGGTTCCAAGATATTCTCTTTAATGGCCGTTCGCTTCATCGATTCTACATTTTACCCGTACTCTTTTTTTCCTTAATTATATTATATCAGCTATACTGAAATCTTCCGTTACAAAGTAGCATAGTGTAATATCCCGGTTAATGCACCTAAAACCTTATTTTATGCAGCATAATCCGTAGATGAGGTACGAGGAATGGCGTATAATAGCGCCAGAAAGTTCGAGGAAAACCGTTTTTATTGTAAGATATTTCCGTATTTTTGGTTTTCATCGGGTATGTAATGTTTTGTGCCTCAACTGAACACCACTCCCAACATTTTTCCATGACTCAACACTTTTTTATGTAGAGTATTTTGGAAGACGTACATCCAAATAACAGCTACTAATTATATATGTAATCACTGTAATTAGTTTCAGTTTTTATTATTATTATTATTATTATTATTATTATTATTATTATTATTATTATTTCATATATTTAAATTAAATTTCATATTCTAATAAGCTTATATCAGAGCAGGAATACAGGGTTAGTGTGAACCTGCTTTTATAAAAGAATAAAAATACAATGTTGTTCTCCAATTCAATCTCTGAATCTCGTGAGTTGCAATAAAAAAAAAACTTGCAATTTAATGTAATTTCCGAAAGTAACGTCATAAAACACAGCTAATCTCTTTATTATCATGTTGAAAAATATTTCGCAAGATTTCGTTGAAAATCTGTTGCATTCTGAGTCACGGAAGGGGTCATATATGTATATATTTTTTTTCCTAGTTGACGTGATTTAATTTTCTGCACTGGGATGGGGTGTGAAGGCTTCTGTCAAATTACTGGTGTAGTCGTGCATTGATTTTGATTCAACGGAGGTAAAATGAGATTGGCTAATCACCATTATCTTTTATTTTCTCGCATTTTTTCGTGAAAGAGTTTTCAAAAATAGAAAATTTATTGCAGTCTACCACACATCAAACACGAATAATGGGTTATCAAAATGTATATACACATACTTATGTATATGTAGATATATATGTGTGTGTGTGTGTGTGTTTGTACAATTGTTCCGAATTTTGAAAGCTGTCCATAATTTCCATTTTTAATCTCGCTACAATATCCATGGGTAAAGAAAATGAAAATAGACAAAAGCTTAATAAATATAAAGATAACAAAGACAAATTATTTAACGTAAAAATACATACATGTTTAACCGGCAAGACAGACAAACAAGGCACAATAAATGAACCGCAGGAGACAGACAGACAGACACAGTTAACAGCCAAACAGAAGCACAAAAACAAGCGGACAGAAACCTGAGTGCAATAGACGAATAGACAGCAAGCAGACAAATGCAGATTTAGGTGAAGTTTATTTTTTTTTTTTTTTGAAATTGCAAAAGTTTGTTGCCGCAAATTACAACAAAAGTTGGTGGAAAGAATCAAAGCGGCCTAGAGCGAACCTAACAGAGTAGAATTTGGACAAAGGAGGAGGAGGAGGAGGAAGAAGGAAGAGGAGGGAGGAAGAAGGAAGAGAGGGAGGAAGAAGAAAGAGGAGGGAGAAGGAAGAGGAGGATGAAGGAAGAGCAGGAAGAAGAAAGAGGAGGGAGGAAGAAAAGGAGGAAGAAGGAAAAGGAGGATGAAGGAAGAGGAGGAAGAAGAAAGGAGGGAAGATGAAGGAAGGGAAGACAGAGGAGGGAGGAAGAAAATGAGGAGGAAAAAGGAATGGGGAGGACGAAGGAAGAGGAGGAAGAAGAAAGAGGAGGGAGAGAGGGAGGAGGACGAGGAGGAACTTCCAAAGAGGAAATTCCTCAAATGGCAAAGGAAAACAGTGCCTGGAAAATTGTGGCTGGAAAAATAAGACGGTTGTTTCAGAGAGGGAATTTACATTTCAGGGCGAGGAATTCGCGCATTATTTCAGCTTTAATTTGAAAATAGCAAGTGCGAGGACGAGAAGGACGCTATAATGCTTTGAAATTAAACCGATAATAGGTCGCGTGAAAACATTAAACAAATGATAATACTTTTAAATCAGGAATAATATTTACAACATGTATTTTAAAACAAAACATCATTGAAATGATTCTGACTGGTTTATATATATATATATATATATATATATATATATATATATATATATATATATATATATATATATATATATATATAGATATATATATAAGACGATCAGACTATTTTAATTTTGATATTGATTACTGAAAACCTGAGAAATCATGAATGAACAACTATGCATTTGTTTTAAATGAACTTGTCTTTGAACTAACAATTATGGACTTTAATAATAATGTGTGTAAATCATGGGTTAATTTCAGATCAATATTTAAGTTGTTTTTTACAGAGGCTCTACGGCATATGCCAATTTCTTTGAGATGATATAGGGTACTTTTCAATGCAAAAAATTAACTACCATCAAATGGGAAAAGCGCGCGTGCGCGCAGGCTCTTTTATGTGTGTTTGTGTGCGTGCGTGCGTGTAAGAGAGAGAGAGAGAGAGAGAGAGAGAGAGAGAGAGAGAGAGAGAGAGAGATTCAAAAATTTTCCCAAGATAAATTCTACATAACAACGGCATGTTAAATGCAAAAATAACCTGTAACAACAATAATAAATACAACAACGAGACAACTAGTTGAATACCAAAAACTAATCAAATACATTAGTAAAATTAAAGTTACGGACAGCCCCTTCATACTTTCTCTGTCAGCTGTAGAACAAACGATAATTCAATTTGGGACCGTTTCATTACAAAACCTTACCAAATTTTGCCTATAATCAGACTTCCCTTGGCAGGAAGCATGCATAAAGAATTTTAGCCAAATACAGGAAGGTCTTTCTCCATCTTGGTTAAATCGTGGAGTCAACCAGATTATAACAGGTTATACCAAACCTAGTTTCTCAGTGGTTGTTTACATAAGTTATTCATGTGATAAAATATAGTTTCTCTAAAATCAATGGCCTGTGATTGTTAAATTTTTGCGAGTGTATTATAATATTCATGATAATAGTACAATATTTTTCACACAAGTCATGTGATAATATTGCACTAAAAAACCACTGGGTTTTAAGAAACGATATTTTTCACGTAAATAACTTTTTAAACGACCGCTGAGGCAACTGGCGATTCTGTGGTTCAATAAGAATGCATAATTTATTTTTCTAATCTCAGATGGTACTCTTGGCTTTACTCCCAAATTGGATTTGAAAAATGTAAAAACCTAAGTAATATATTTCGCTAACGTGAGGCAAGGCGTTGGTGATACACACTGTCGATTTTTGCCGGAGAGATATGATATTTTTTCTAATGCAAATACTGAAGGATTTCGTCATGCAAATTCTGCGCAAGTATTTTAGAAAGAAAAATAGGAACTTTTGCCTATGAAGTGTTCAGACATTTTTCATTTCTGTAAAAGGTGCGAGATATTCTTGGGAGAGTGACCTGGAAAGAATTGTTCTTACTAACTCCGAGTGACACTTTCCCTGAAAATGCCGAATAAACTTTCAAAGCACAAATGCTTAAAGATATTACTGAAGAAAGGCTGAAGGAAGTGTTCCTGTGTAAATAATGAACGTTTATAATGAAAAATTAGGATCCCAGATGTACACATGATTATACTCTAATCAAGCGTGGACAGGCCATCTATTAATGTAATTGATCTGTGTAGTAATTTACGAGGGAAGACAATTTTATTTTTCTGTTTAGAATAGCCTTGTCAATTTTTCAAGGACGGAGAAATAAAGGTTTCATTTAAAAAGAATTTCATATTTTTATTTTTTAATATGGCAAATGTTTTTATCTTTATTAGCAGGAATATTAGCAGATATGGTAACAGTAGTAATTGTATTACTAGTAGTAATTACTGTTTTAGTTTTAATTATTATTATTATTATTATTATTATTATTATTATTATTATTATTATTAAAGGTTTTACCAGGCCACTGACAAAATTAACATTTCTAACTCTCATAGGCCTGGCCGGAAGGATTTCTTCTTTAAAGAAAATAAGTAAGTAGATAAGTATCTTGGTTGATAGCTAACAAAGTTGTAAAATTCCCTCAATATTCACCATTTTAGTAAATCTCAAAATATAATTTCCCTTAAAACTCCTGACGCTAAATAAATTAGGTTTACCGCAATAAACTGACGAATTATTGATGAAAATTAATACTGAATGGCAAGCATGACATACTGAAAATAAAAATAGCTACTTAAAGCAATTCCAGATAAAGGAGATACACAAATCGATTATGAATGTTTTAGTAATAAAAATGACTTCTTAAAACATTTCGAAATGCAGGTGATAAGTAAATAAGTAACTGAGTATAATCTAGCGTCGCAAATGCTTTGGTCATTGAAGTAAATAAGAAATTTAAAAAAATATGATACATTACGTATGTGACAAATGAAACACTTTTATCCAAATGATATTCATGTCATTTTATAGATCTATTTCAATCACTGAGTCGATAAAGAAAAATTTTACTGATACACAGTTTACATTTAATCACTATATAAAAGATGAGTCGGATAATTAGAGGTATTCTTCAAAATGCTGAGTTAAATTTTTTAAGTAATATTAACATATTTAACGGTTTTGCTCACTATCTCCTGACCCACGTCAAGTATGGCTGTTCAAAATCACTTCTGAAAATGGAAATATAATGCACCAGCTGCGGGGAATAACGCCATCTTTTCGAAAAGCCATTCACAGTTTTTCAATCTCCATTTCTGAGTCTCGTAAAATACGAATAATTCTGAATTTAAATGTTCAATTCCCTTTAGATCTTGCACACAGCGCATGAAAAAAAATTGGGATAGTTGCACTCTAGAAAATAGGAATGTGGATGTACAAACTGAGTTGCTGTATTTTCTACAGAGAGAGAGAGAGAGAGAGAGAGAGAGAGAGAGAGGGAATGTGGATATACAAACTGAGTTGCTGTATTTTCTACAGAGAGAGAGAGAGAGAGAGAGAGAGAGAGAGAGAGAGAGAGAGAGAGAGAGAGAGACGAAAAATTGTATGCATCATCAAAAATGCTCTAAGTGAATCAAACAAAATTCTTTGGGGGCAAATGGCGGACGAGAGAGAGAGAGAGAGAGAGAGAGAGAGAGAGAATCATTTCAATGGAGAAAAGAGAATGAAATACACCGTTACTGGAGGGAATGAGAGAAAGAGAGAAAAACTTACTGCAAGAAATGCATGGTAGACAAAGCTACTAAGATAGGCGAGAGAGAGAGAGAGAGAGAGAGAGAGAGAGAGAGAGAGAGGTGCCAGGACCGAGTCCATGGTGACGGAAGAATTGCAGCGTTAGAAAGAAGTGGAAAGCAATTGATTTGACTGGGAAAGCTCTGTGGACTGCCAGTTTACTCTTCAAGAACAAGGGAATTGGCTACCTTTGCAGGTGTGCGTGCAAGCACGTATGTACACAATAGTGTGCTCATGTTCACGTGCAACTCGACGTGTAAGTACAATAATATACCAGTGTTCAGGTTTAAGTGCAAAACAAGTATCTGTTCATGCACATGTATGTGTATACACACACACACACACACACACACATATATATATATATATATATATATATATATATATATATATATATATATATATATATATATATATATATATATATATATATATATATATATATATATATATATATATATATATATATATATATATAATATATATATATATATGTATGTATATGTATATGTATACTGCTCATCTTCACGTGCAGGTGCAAACTTGGTATTCACTGAGACACGTGTATATAGCATGTTCGTGTTCACGTGTAAGTGTAAAATAGGTATGCATTCGTGCAAGTGTACATACGGTAGTACAGTACATTCATGTTCATGTGTACGTGTAATATAGGCATTCCTTCATACACGTGTATATATAACAGCATGTTTATGTTCACTTGTGGGTGCAAAATACATAATCATCCATGCACATGTATATACACCTTCACGTCTGTGCTCAGGTGTGGCTGCAGATGTATCACTTGCATAAGTGAATGAGTTTGGACACAAACAAACATGCTTGCACTTATACAGTAAGTGCCACAGCGCAGTGAAAGAGCAAAGGATTTGTGCTTGCAAGGACAGCAGTTTGATTCCCATTCTGCCACCCTACAGTTGATCTACGCCGAAGGGTTCCAGCGGCATTTAAGGTCAAGAGAAGACACTGGCCGAACAACCTCGTCACCTAAAGTTTTGCTGACAACAGGAAAAGTCTGCCCTTTGAAAGAGGCATAAAGGTTTATTGTAAAAAAATCTTACATACTTATTATAAACATGTGTGTGTATTTGTTTATGTGTTACAACTTGTTAAAATATGATAATCCAATAAATTCAAGTTGACATAGAATCTGAACGTGTTTCTGTTAATATAGAAGTTCTAGCTAAAATTATCCTTAACATGTCCAACTACAATTATCGGTATTACCATTGATTACTATATTTGTGACCAACAAGTTTGACGACTTCATTACTGTGCCCTTGGAATCTACCATTAGGTATGATTAGGTATATGACATACTGTTGATTTGTACGTTGCCAAGCTATGATAATGATACCTTTAGACTTACACCTAGATTACTGCACTGGCATTCGGTTTGGGTTGAAATGGGGGTAGTCACATAATTGAAGTTATGTTAATGCTGAATTACATTTATAAACTCAAGTGTATCAGTTATATTGCTTATTCATCGATAATCCAAAGCATTCTTGCTGAAAATTAATTAAGTATACCTTAGTTTGACCAGACCACTGAGCTGATTAACAGCTCTCCTAGGGCTGGCCCGAAGGATTAGACTTATTTTACGTGGCTAAGAACCAATTGGTTACCTAGCAACGGGACCTACAGCCTATTGTGGAATCCGAACCACATTATAGCGAGAAATGAATTTCTATCACCAGAAATAAATTCCTCTAATTCCTCATTAGCCGAAGAATCCAACTCGGGCCTAGCGAGTGCTAGCCGACAACTCTACCGACTCCCCATTCTTGCTGAAGCAACCTATCGATTATTGCAAATGAATTCAACAGTTTTCATCTGGTGTTGTTTGATTCCTTACTTTACAGATGCCAACCAATTGAAAATAACGATTTTAATTGCCTTACTGAATCCTATCTGAATTTCAAGATTCAATAACTCAGATTTAAAAGGTATTTCGCCAAATGAATCAACACATCTGATAACTTTCGTCTTCCTGAATATTTTATTTGAATTTTAAGATGTTCAAATCTTCGAGTCAGATGTTATGGAACCTTTGCTAAATAGGCCCACAGACTTAATAACGGTTGTACTATTGAATTACTGTCTTTAAATTCCAAGATGTAGACACTTTTGCGAGTCGGGAAGCAATCGATAATAAATAGAAAATACCCGCGGGAAAAAGGGTATTCAGTAAGTACTACCTTAACACCTGGAAGCATAATCATTATAACCGACAATGACGCATTATACGATACGGTAAACATGACAACATCCTATTAACCCACGACCATCCTCTACGGATCGGCAACTATGATTAAATCAAAACAAACATACTGAACTGCCAGGAATACATCATCGTCTGCCTATACAAAGAGAATATGGGACTGAGGTAATGTTATCTTAGGGAGGAATATTCTCCCTCTAATGCAACCCAGACGTGACCCAATTCGGGAATCGCGCAACACCGCATAATAGCAATAACCGCGAAGTATATTTTTTTCGGAAATGGCCTTTTTTTTTTTTTTATTCCAGCCAACACAATATTTGCCTTCTTATAATAGGACGTTCTTGGGATTTTTCTGATTTTCTTTGTTTACAGTTATAATGTCTTAGGGCCTCAATCCTGCACTCTGGCTTGTATGTATGTATGTATGTATGTATGTATGTTTGTATGTATGTATCACAGTTTTAAATAGAAATTTTTCACAGTTTTATATAGATGTGAAATGCTATCATTTATATATATTATATTATATATATATATATATATATATATATATATATATATATATATATATATATATATATATATATATATATATATGTATATGTGTGTATGTGTGTGTGTGTGTGTGTGTGTGTGTGTATGTACAGCCTCTGTCATTTAAGAACACAAAGAACGAAAGCCTCAAGTCTGTTCCTTATAGAGAAGAATAATGAAGAGTGTGAAATAAGATAAAGTATGAGCGGAAACAAGTGAATGCTAAAAATGGGAAAATATGATAGCAGAAGGAATAAAAGCAAAAAATAATGTCAATCGAAGCTTTTATGGTATTAAAACATGTTACATATTCATCACATTCCATTTCAATACACTATGTTTCCTTTGCTGCCTCAAAGCGAGAGAGAGAGAGAGAGAGAGAGAGAGAGAGAGAGAGAGAGAGAGAGAGAGAGAGAGAGAGAGAGAGAAACATCTTGTATTCAGAATTAAAGGCGATAGACACGTAGGTGAGTGAATAGAGGCAGACTGTACACCATCGCCGAGATAATGAGATGATGTTCCCAGAAGCGTTTACTCTTGTGGTCTATTCTTAGAATATGAAAGGAATATTTAAGGTCCTGACTGTCTTACGGTGTCGGAGTAGAGAGAAACAGACGCAGATATACAAAGGCGAGAATAGGCAAGAATAAAATACAGCTGTACGAAATTATGGGGATGAAAAGAATCAATCACAGAGGATGTTCTTGAGAATAAGGAATACAGATTTATATGCATAAGTAAAGGAGACCAGAATATCCTTGGGATGTTCATTATACAGATGGGAAGATGATCTGTGTACTACAAAGGAAGATTGACCAGACAGGGGAGAAAAATGATAAAGTAATGAATGAAGCAGCAACATTTAAATACAAAAATGTGATTCCCTATTATTATTATTATTATTATTATTATTATTATTATTATTATTATTATTATTATTATTATTATTATTATTGCTGTTTGTTGTTGTTGTTGTTGTTGTTGCTGTTGTTGTTTGAGAATATAAACAGTCAAAAGAAACAAGCCCAAGAGATTCGTGACTTTCAAAACAAATTCCTGAAAACAGAATGACCCAAATTTACAGAGGGGAAAAACACAAACCAATAAAAAATGCACAGAAATATTTCGTAAAGTCAGCAAAAAGACAATCGTGAGGCAAGGGGAGAGAGAGAGAGAGAGAGAGAGAGAGAGAGAGAGAGAGAGAGAGAGAGAGAGAGTATTCTCGGAAACATTACACTTGCCAAATTCGTCACCTCGGATTTGTAGCTTCTAGACGTTTAGGAAATGCAAGAAAAAAGTTTTCCTGATAATAAAAGGAAAAAGACTAGTTTTCCAGCCCATGGAAACGCCGTCCATAATGTTTTGCAAGACGCTGGAATGGCCTCCCGGAGAGGATGCGCGAAATTTATCATATGTTAGCCAAAAAATAAGGTTCACTTTTTCCATAAGAAGCCGTAAAGAGATTAGATGAAAGAATATGAAAAATAATGCTCATGACTAGGAACTTGAGAACGCTGGGTTTTTTTGAGTACGGTATTTTTTCTCTGCTTATCTTTTGGGGGTTTCTTGATGGAAATATATTATTCATACCGCTCTTCTGAGTCCAATTTCAGACAAAAATAACACTGAAAAGATCAAATTAAAATGTTAAAAATAAATACCGTCAGGAGCATTTTTTCACACTTAAGTATATTATTTTTATATTTACCTCTTTGATTTAATCTTCCGAGTTCTTTTTAATTTAGAAATGAAACTTACACGTATGCAACATAATCTTCCTAATTCTGAGAGCATTAAATTCTCTCCTTTTCCTTTTGTTTCTAGCAATATAGCTTCAATTTTTTTTAAGATATCAATAAACATTAAAATCTGAATGAGAACTTGGCCACTCTATGGTTACACCATTTTTTAAAAAAATATGAAATCAGTAATTCAGGAACTTTTAAAATGGATTTAATACGATACCCATCTCCTTCCTGTCTTCTGCTACTTCGTTGAATTTCAACGATTCGTTCGCAGGAAACTATATCAAAGGAATGTGCTAAATCCCAACTGACAGGAATACTTCAACCGCGAACTTCCCACAACTTCCCACCAGCCATAGATCCTATGGAAACTACAAACTTTGACTGACAACACTTTAAACTGACAGCAAACTTGGACCAGTGACCCATCAAAATGCTTTAATTGTCACAAGGCCTTATGGTTACTATATTGATATGCAGGAGAGCTTCTTCTCAGCATTCTCCTTATGGGAATTTATGCATGCTGAAACGAATGGAAACTGGAAACAGCTTAGGCTGGAATTTAGGACAATAGTGAAAGGAATTTCTGAAACGGTAAGTCCATTACACTAGAAGTTACAGAATGAATCGTATGGCAACCAGGGTTTATAAGAATAGGACAATTAAGGTTGCGGAAATTAGATTCTATTTAATTGAAATTTATGAATACAGAATCCATATCAACTACATATACTCTTTAGTTTATGGCAACAGAGATTCACCAAAATGGAATCTGTGGGAAGCTAAAATACATGTGAACTAGGATTTACAGGAATATTCATACACATTGGAATTTTTGCTCTAGATTCATATATATATATATATATATATATATATATATATATATATATATATATATATATATATATATATATATAATGTCATGTATGGCTACTGGAATCTATATATATATATATATATATATATATATATATATATATATATATATATATATATATATATATATATATCAATGTCATGTAGCTACTGAATCTATATAACCTGAAACTTAAGGAACCTGGAATCCATATAGCCAGAACATTCTTACAATTAAAATTCAAACCAACTAAAATTCGCAGAAGCTGAATTCTTAGGGAACTGAAATGCATAATGACAGAAAAGTATGGCAACTAGCATCTATTTTATTGGAATTTATAGCAACTCTACTTTCAGGCATTGCAATCCATATAACTATAACTTATGGGAACTGGAATCATTATTACTTTCAATTCATGGACACGGCTCCGTGAAACCTTGAAGCCTTTGAACTGAGGATTGCATGGAATTTTAGACTGATTCAAACTAGCACATTGGATTGGCGGCCAATGTTAACTTTGGTATGATGCGAAAAGTAGGGCCTACAGGGTGAGCATAAATTCCTTCCCTAAAATTAATGACGATAATAATTAGTTAGCGTATGGTTCCTAGAAGTCTTTACTAATGAAGCTTCTGAAAATATTAGATAAAATTTATTAAATAAAGGACAGAATGAACAAATATTTTGTTTTTTAAGAAAGAAAAAATTCAAACGATCTATGATATAACCAGATATCTTCATTAGTGACGAACTCTGGTTTTATGAGAGTTTCGATTTTATAATCTGTAATGCAGTTATATTACAAACGATATACTAATAACGTTGGTGACTCAGGACTTTCATACACAAATGATTTCCCAGAGCATTTAGTAACCGGTAATACCGTTAGACAGTTTTTGGACATTGCTTGCCATTTGTAAGATTTAGAATATATGCCCAACAACTTAACATATGATTATACTACTTAATTCTGTAACGTCAAAACTATCGTATATGGATGGGCCTTTAAGGGCCGTCCCTGTGAGAGTTAAAATTGTAAATTCAGTCGTCAGTTTAGACTATTGATTAAAAAAATAAATAAATAGGCATTTTTATCGGGCGAGAAGGAACCTTTGTTGCTACCGACACTAACAAAGTACATCCCATCGTCGTAAGCATCACCCGGACGCCTGAGAAAAATTTGAGAGAGAGAGAGAGAGAGAGAGAGAGAGAGAGAGAGAGAGAGAGAGAGAGAGAGAGAGAGAGAGAGATCCATCGGCATAATGGGGTGTCTAAGCTTCAAATGGTGCCATAGAAGGATAAAAGAAGAATAAAGAATTGAGATTGGAGGGAAAGTGTGAAGGAAAAAAATTCAGTAGTACTTCAATATTTCTCCTTGCCCCTTTTAGAGAGTCACTTCTGTCAAGTGGCGCAGAGAGAGAGAGAGAGAGAGAGAGAGAGAGAGAGAGAGAGAGAGAGAGAGAGAGAGAGAGGCGCCCTCTAACGAATCTATGTAATGAATGGATCAATTACAGAGAGAGACCGTATTTGACAAATCTATGTAATGGATGGCTCATTTAAGAGAGAGAGAGAGAGAGAGAGAGAGAGAGAGAGAGAGAGAGAGAGAGAGAGAGAGAGAGAGTAATGGCTTTGCAAAGTTGAATTAAGTACAGAATGAGATGGGTTATAACAATGAACAGCAAAAATAAAAAGAAATTGTGAGGGTCAGACTTACAGAATATATAATAAATGAATAAGTACTAATAATAGACATATATACATACAAACATATTTATATATATACAAATATGTATTTATATATGTATATATAAGTATGTATGTATGTATGTATGTATGTATGAGAGAGAGAGAGAGAGAGAGAGAGAGAGAGAGAGAGAGAGAGAGAGAGAGAGAGAGAGAGAGAGAGAGAGAGAGACTCGTAATGGCTTGTAGCAAAGTTGAATTAAGTACAGAATGAGATGGGTTATAACAATGAACAGCAAAAATAAAAAGAAATTGTGAGGGGCAGACTTACAGAATATATAATAAACGAATAAGTACTAATAATAGAAATATATACATACAAACATATGTGTATATATACAAATATGTATTTATATATGTATATATAAGTATGTATGTATGAGAGAGAGAGAGAGAGAGAGAGAGAGAGAGAGAGAGAGAGACTCGTAATGGCTTGTAGCAAAGTTGAATTAAGTACAGAATGAGATGGGTTATAACAAAGAACAGCAAAAATAAAAAAGAAATTGTGAGGGACAGACTTACAGAAAATATAATAAATTAATAAGTACTAGTACTAGAAATATATACATACAAATATATGTATATATTTACAAATATGTATTTATATATGTATGTATGCATGTATTTATGTATGTATGTATGAGAGAGAGAGAGAGAGAGAGAGAGAGAGAGAGAGAGAGAGAGAGAGAGAGAGAGAGAGAGAGATATATGGCCTTGTACGGACGCCAGAAATACAAATCCAGCGATATCTTTCCCTCCTTTTTTTTTTTAGGAAAGAATAACTTCCTCGACTCCAGACAGGCGTCAGAGGGACTAGAAAATGCTGTACAGCCATTGCTTCAATCTCTGAATAGACAAGTATGGCCGTTTTGAAGGACATGAAGTTATCTTCATGTCCTTAGACAGAGCAGTCTCAAGGTTGCCGGCGGCTCAGAACCTTTTAGTCTAACTAAAAGCGCTGGATTAAGTTGATCATAAACAGTGTTCTGTCGTGAGAGAGATAACTATGGAGATAGGGGAAATACGGAGATGACAGATGGAAAATATGAAAGATATATTACGATTATGAAGAGTCTGGAGTATTGTATGACGTCGGGGGTGAGAAACGGATACAGTGATCAAAAAAGAGCAAACTGTATAAATAACTTACATACGGAAACAGTGATATGCACTGCGGAAATTTAGAAAACAGAAAATAACAAACAATATACGAAGAGTAAAGAGAGTTATTGCCAAATTAAACAGAAAATTTCCTACGTATTTGGGAAATGACAATCGGAAAATAAGCCAAGATATACGAGTATAAGCTCTAAACATTGTTCTATAAGAATAAATTTGCTATGCAAATATGGTAAATATGGGGGAACATAAAATGGAAGATAAAGAGTAAAAATAATAAGAATTATCATATAAAAACACGTTGAATAAGGGCGTATGGTAAACGTCACGCTGATCTTAAGTGGAAATTTGGAAAACAACATCAGGAATAACTAGTGTTTTATCATAAGTAAGTTGAATATGAATTTGTGAATATTACACAACTGCCATTTGCAATATCAGCCAAGAATATTATTCTCTTACGAATACGTTATCAAAAAATGTAAGTATTGAAGGCATTACACTAAAAACGAAGTGAAAAACAGTAAAACAAGAATGACATGACAGGATATCAAATTGAATACAGGGTGAAAATTATCAGAAAGATATTATTTTATCAGGAATATACACGTGGATGAATAAATAAAAAAAAGTCACCACAAATATCAGGGATGAATAATCTGGATAATATCCACCAAAAACATCCCATCAAGAGTCAAATATTTTGTATTTGTTTTCGTTGCAAACGACATGAAATATCTGGCAATCAGTCATAAGAGCGATTTTATGATGCTGATCCCATTGACTCTTTCATATCTGATTGGAATTGAATTTTACTCGTGCAGAAGAACGAAGCTAATGATGATATAACTTACACTGATCATTCTTACATTTCTCACAATAATAATAATAATAATAATAATAATAATAATAATAATAATAATAATAATAATTATTATTATTATTATTATTATTATTATTATTATTATTATTATTATTATTATTACTGATACTGATATGTCATCCGGTATTATACAAAGAGGTATTGGCATAATTTTTTGTTCCGTGGGGAAATTTGTTTAATTTATTTAATGGCACAGAATCGCGCTTTTTTTTTTTTTTGCAAATGGAGTAAAAAAATAATGTTGGCAGTTATGTACTTGCGACCAAGTATACTTCATATATTGAACATTTTTATCATAATTAGTTACATTCAGGCATAATTCTTCGCGCCACGAGGCCAAGGAAATGTATACTACCTCTCGATCGAATAAAAAATATCCGTTTAGAAACTTGATACAAAATATTTACATTCAAACAATACGGTATACTTA
>NC_089755.1:39060120-39062620 GCF_040412425.1 Macrobrachium rosenbergii
TTTACGCCAATTTTCTGTCGTAATGATCGACCTCTCTCTCTCTCTCTCTCTCTCTCTCTCTCTCTCTCTCTCTCTCTCTCTCTCTCTCTCGTTCTGTGATGTTAATTAAAAGTAACTCTTCATCACCTATTCTCTCTCTCTCTCTCTCTTTCGTTGTGATGCTAATTAAGAGTCACTCTCCATCACCTATTCTCTCTCTCTCTCTCTCTCTCTCTCTCTCTCTCTCTCTCTCTCTCTCTCTCTCTGTTCTGTGATGCTAATCAAGAGTCACCCTCCATTACCTATTTCTCTCTCTGTCTGTCTCTCTCTCTCTCTCTCTCTCTCTCTCTCTCTCTCTCTCTCTCTCTCTCTATTGTTCTGTGTTGCTAGTTAAGAGTCACTCCCTATCACCACTCTCTCTCTCCCCCTCTCTCCGATGTTGAAAATAGTCTCTCTCTCTCTCTCTCTCTCTCCCACACGAAACACCCTCTTCTGAAAAACATTGCTTGATGTTAATGACGCCAATGAATGCAACTGAAAGTAAGGATTGGAGCTGTAATTTACCACCAACTCTCGGATATTGCTTCTTCTTATCACGATTACCGCCCGAAAGTTACATGATTAAGAAGATCCTCTCCAAAATGCTCCAAGATTAAGGGGGAAATGTTTTGTCTCCTTTTGCAACTGCTGCAACAAAACTTGAGGATGGAGCTTAAATTGTTTTAGCAATATTACGATCACAATTAATATGAAAGGTAATCTACAGTATTTTACTCACAAGTATAATGTTGCAGTGTGTATATTACATAACAGATATACAAATACATATATTCAAATATGTGAATGAGTATGTGTGTGTGTGTGTGTATGTAAATGGGCTTCGTGGTGTAATGAGTCGTGCGCTCACATAATAAGCTACTGGCCCCAGGTTCGATCATGGGCGAGGAAGGGAGGAGAGGTTGGATCCATCAAAAAAATCTATACTCAGCCTCTCTTAACTTCCCCCGGTAATTAGGTACTTGGTAGTTAAAAAACTGTGGCGGCCGCAACCAGGGTTATAAAAAGGCCATCACCACTAAGAATATATATATATATATATATATATATATATATATATATATATATATATATATATATATGTATGTATGTATGTATGTATGTATGTATGTATGTATGTATGTATGTATGTATGTATGTGTGTATGTATGTATGTATGTATACACATGAAGAAATTTACAAGTGAAAAATGGATATCTACTTAAAAATACTGAATCTTATTATTCTAGCAACAGATACAACAGATCTACATTAAGACTTGCTAATAGTAATTGACACATTTGACACATAGTATGACGGACATCAAATACTTACTTCGAGTGATCGAGTAAAGCAAATAAAAATCTGAATAACAATTAATTTAAATGAACTGTCAATATATTACAACAATACCATATATTTGTATCAAGTATAATAGCCTTCTTCCCATAATCACACAAGAACAAATCGAAAATAAAGCTTTAAAAAAAAACACCAGTTAACGCTGAATAATTTATGCTCTGACCAGACAGGAAAAAAAATGAAGATAATGTTTAACGCATCATCAAGACAACTCCCTTATCTAATCAAGTAATTGAAAGAGAGAGAGAGAGAGAGAGAGAGAGAGAGAGAGAGAGAGAGAGAGAGAGAGAGAGCCGAATTAAATCTCTAATCAATTAATGGGACGAAAAGGTTCCGTTTCCTTTACGAGACTCATAATTTCAGAGTTCTTTCACAATGTAGCGATTTACGACGCGCGGTATCGGTCCAATAATTTAAGACGATTATTTAAGTTTCCTCTTTCATAATGGCTTCATTTATGGAGTGGAACATAGAGTTTAGGCAAAGGCCAAGCGCTGGGACCTACGAGTTCATTCAGAGCTGAAAGGAAATTGAGAGTGAAAGGTTACAAAGGTGTAACAGGAGGAAAACCTCCCTCGCAGTTGCACTATAAAATAATAATCGTTAGGAGAGGATGGATAGCAAGATGGAGAATGATAATATGAGTGGAGGTCCAACAAAAGGAATGAAAGGGGTTGCAGCTAGGAGCCGGAGGGACGCTGCAAAGAACCTTTAGCTTGATTTACGGATTAGATATTTTTCTCCTATAGATTAATCTTAGTATCATCCGTGGAAAAGTAATTCAGTTAGTTTTTTATTCAACATTTCTTTTTGTAATGACGTGAGCGGAAGTTGTCGACGGAATAAAAAATATCAGATTAACAATTTCCTCGATTAATATTATAAAATTTCTATAAAATTATTCATGCTTTGAAAGCAACAATCCATTCTTTTCTACAAGCTGATACTGTCTTAATATAAGCCAGTGTCGATATTCATAATTATGTACGTAAATTTATTATTCACGCACATACAGCTGTGACTAACAAATGGAAACTAAAAATAATAAATACATATTCGAACACTGCTGGTGTGTAGAAATAACAAACATAAAATGTAATCAGAAATTGCACCATTCATTATT
>NC_089755.1:39067620-39072620 GCF_040412425.1 Macrobrachium rosenbergii
AAGCACTGGGCCCTATGAGGTCTTTCATCACTGAAGCGGAAATTGACAGTAAAAGGTTTGAAAGGTGTAACAGGGAGGAAAACCTGCAATTTTTCATGAATCAATTGTTAGGAGAGGGTGGAAAGTAAGATGGAGGAAAGAGAATATGAAAGGGGGTGTAGTAAAAGGAGCGAAATGGGTTGCAGAGGATGATGGTAGACAACACCATAACGTATAAAGCCGGTCTTTAAATCTGAAACAAATATACTCCAATATAATGAATATCAGTAGAGCAAAATCACGCGAGAAAGCGTAATTGCAAAGGAATATTCTCTCCGCATTTCCTCAAATGTCAAGTAGGACATTATAGCTTTAAAAAATAAAATCAACTCATTATAGTTTCAAGCACCTACACTTAAAAGAGAGAGAGAGAGAGAGAGAGAGAGAGAGAGAGAGAGAGAGAGAGAGAGAGAGAGAAAATATTCGTGTCATCTCCTCAGGTCATCTTTAACCTGACTTCTCCTTCTTGTCCTCCGTCATCAGTGAATTGCTGAGGCCATATATATCTAGTAATTATTCTGTGACATCTATGAAGAGGATGTCTAAAGGGGGTGGGGGTGGAGGAGGTGGAGTATATGGGTCTGAAGGGAAAAGTAGGGCCGCGGGGAAGGGAAGGGGACGAGGAAGACAGGATGGGGGTGCCATCTCCAGAGGACCCTTTTCCGAAGATGAATGGTTCTCCTCGAACCATTTCAAAAAGGGTATGCCGTCTTCCACCAGCTCGCTCGAGGAGCACCGCTCAATTTGCAGAGTTAGATGGGTAGCAGCGATACCTCACGCTCCAAGGAGAAACGCTCCAAGGAGGGTGGGGAAGGAACGCTACGGATGTGGGGATGGTATCCCTCGAGGAGAATAGGCTTAGCCCAAACCCAGTTCCCCCCCGCCCCAACCCACCCACCCTCTCGCCCCCTCCCTGCATGGGATGCCTTAGATGAATAAAATAACGGGCCTTACATATGAGACGAGGCACTTAACAAAACAATATTCCTTCTTCAAGGACGTATTATTATTCGAACAATAATGGACCCATTCTCTTGCTCCTTTTTTTTTCTGCCTGTCAGTGTGTCTCTCAGTCTCTCTCCTTTACTCTTTTAACTCCTGGTTTTTTCAGGCGCTTTTCGTCGCCTTTCTTTTCTAAACAAAAAATGCCTCCAGAAGCGGGTACCATGAAAAATAAACCACTTTGCTTGAAAAAGAAACCACTTGCTTGGAAAAGAAACCACTTCCTTGAAGGCACAGATGCATTTATAAACTCGTATTGTGTACAAGTTTTTTTTTATTTTCAGGTTTTCACATCATTATATAAGAAGTAGATAACTGGTTGCTTTAAGCAGTTACATTAATAATAGCTTTAGTTGAATATATATATGTACACACACACACACACACACACACACATATATATATATATATATATATATATATATATATATATATATATATATATATATATATATATATATATATATATACAAAGAGAGTTCTGCTCTTGTTACCCCACCCGTTTCAGCGAGCATATCTGGGGTGAGGTTGCTTACTCTACACCCTTCACCAAGGATGCTTATAGGTATTATGAGCCGATGGACTATGGCTTTCTCGGTGATCACCCATCCAAGTTCAGAACAGCCTCAATGTTGTAAGATCCACTGATAAAACGACCAATGTTAAAATGCAAAGTTTTTTTAAACTACATTAAGAGGACAGTAGGGCCAAAATACCCCTTTCATTATCTGACATCGTCATAATAATAATAATAATAATAATAATAATAATAATAATAATATAATATATATATATATATATATATATATATATATATATATATATATATATATATATATATATATATATATATATATATATACGACTGTTAAAATATACGCAAAACTACGAGAAAAACGACATCATTCCTGGGAGACTCCTACCACCAATAAGGCGTCTACGGCACTGCACAATAGATGGCGCTAAACTCTCGTCTTCATCGAGAATACAAATTCAAAATCTCCCATATTCCGGAGCGAAAGGCAAAACTTCTCTGTAGGTGCCATAATGGGCTATTTTGTCTCGACAATGGGCCGTTGAAAATCGTCTTTGAGTCGGAATTCTATTATAGCACATATATATAGTCAGGGAGGAGAGTATCTCTCTCTCTCTCTCTCTCTCTCTCTCTCTCTCTCTCTTAGATACACAAACATACTTAATTGGTTTTCAACTTGAAGTACAGACTTCAAGAACTTGACATTATGTACTTTTTTTCTTTTTGTTTCTTTACCAAAAGTTACTTGGAAAATACTGGTTTTTTGAATCAATTATATATATATATATATATATATATATATATATATATATATATATATATATATATATATATATATATATATATATATATATTACATATATATATATATATATATATATATATATATATATTTCTTAATAAATATAACTTAGTTTAACGTGTTTCCCATTTTTATATGGGGGTAAGCTGATGCCTTCTTTGAAGGACTTTGATTTGGTGTTGGGGTAGACCGTAGCCTCGATCGGCTGCCCTGCCTGACATCGCTTAGACCCCGGTAGCGCATGTGTACATGTATCGTACCAAATCCCCAGCTCCCTTTCTCCCAGTAGCGAGGAGAGCTGAGCGGTTAGGTCGACAGTTCGAGACGTGTGAGGTGTCTGTTATGTTTTTAAAAGATGTTGGAGTGGCTTTGTTTGTGTGCGTATTAGTCTGTAACACCCATTTGCTTTCAGCAAACTAAAGTATACTTAACTTTAACTTTTTCAGCAAACCTATCCGTTGATTATACATAATCCCGGGGTGTCTACACGGATAGCAAAATGTCCGCCTCTCTGACTGGTCAGCTGCGGATTTGAACCCGCGCCACAGACCTCTATGAAGTCTGAGGCTGCTGCTCTACACGACCTAGCCATCGAGGCTCTCTCTCTCTCTCTCTCTCTCTCTCTCTCTCTCTCTCTCTCTATATATATATATATATATATATATATATATATATATATATATATATATATATATATATATATATTATATATGTGTGTGTGTGTGTGTGTGTGTGTGTGTGCATGTGTGTGTGCGTGTGTTTGTGTGTGTAATTTTCTTACGAAAAATAATGTCATTTCAAGTAATACTTGACAAAGGATTCTTTTAAGTGATATTATAACAACGAGTTAACTTTCCATGTGTTTAGTATTTGACCATAAACATACATATGAATAGATCTTTCTGCATGTATCACTAAATGCCTGCTTTCACATCCGTCAGGTTCCAAAGCAATGTGTGTGTGTGTGTGTGTGTGTGTGTGTGCATGCGTAAGACGTTCGTCAAAAATTGTCCAGCCAATAAATCAGACAGACCTCCACATTTTTCCTTTGCAAACCTTTGATATGAAAGATGTATCGAGACTCTCTCCAATATCGTGACTGGCGACTGGAGACAATATATTTCCGGGCAAAAATGGTGGGCGACTATCGAAGGAAAAAATAAAAATATAAAAATGAAGAAATGAGAAAAAATGCCGAGTCGTTCTTGAGTCTTTGTCAACCACGCGATTTACAGATGAAGCAATAATAACAAAACATGAAGAGACAATGGGAGGTAGAGGTAGTATCAGAAAATATATTGAAGAAAAAATCGACAATGCTTCTTCGGGTCTTGGGTAGGCTAGTCTATAAGCTTGGAAGAAATAGAAATGTGATGGATTTATACTGATGACACATCAGAAGCTGTCAGCACAATATACCGTGGTCATCGAGAGAATTGTGAGATGAAGGGTAAAGCTAGGTCAGGGTATTCTTGAGTAATCATAGGTCACGTGCTCGACAGCTCTTAATAGGTTGTCAAAGCTCAAAGCCTTAAATCTTACAAAGAAAGGAGGATTTGCAATTACATAATCGATCGATTACAAATCTGGTATCCTGAAGTTATTATGAAAATATCGAAAATTTATTATTTGAAGGTGATTTCTTTTCCAATTTTAACGACGAAAATAACAAATAGAATACCTAAACGAAATATGGCACATTGCCTGCATATAAAAAGTATCTGAAAATCTCATATCTAACTGAAAACACAAACACACACACTATATATATATATATATATATATATATATATATATATACATATATATATATATATATATATATATATATATATATATATATATATATATATATATATATATATATATATATATATATAATGAAAAGACTTCTCAACAATTATACAAGTAGATATGATTGAATTTCGATAGAATACCTTAAATCCTGAAGAAAGATCCAAGAACGACATGTGGTAAATCTTGCAACAGGGGAGAGAGCGCAGTATAATGCGCGTAGATGTAAAAGGAATAAAGTATTATGAATAATTATTGTAATATCTGAGCCAAAACTACAGGCATACTAGTAAAAATTTCTTTATAGAAGGCAGATGTAAGGAGAATACAGAGAGAACGGCTGTAACATACAAAAAAACAATGCGCTTGGAATAAAATGCACAAATGAAGGATTTTGAAAAATGCTTAAAATGGAAATTTTCAGTCGACACTGAACACCGTTTAGTCTACTAGAAATAATTACCTTAGCTGAATTAGGAAGAGGAGATACTGTCCTTTCTGCCATCTCCTAAATGAAGTGGAGGGGTCTGGGTCGTCGGGGATGGGACTGTGAATATATCCCCCCCCCTTCCCACCAATCTACATTTTACAAGAGCTACCCCCACCATCTCTCCATTAGATTCTAAACCACCTCCCCGCTCTTCCCCCCACCCCAACTCTATTAGAGATGGGAAAACCACCATCTTCCCGAAGCTGTAATAATTGCAAAACGCTCTTAACCTCACAGTCACGAAAACCTCTTTCGTAGTAAGTAACTGTTGGAGGGCTATTTTCATTACATTATTTTTGCCTGAATTTGAGTAGGAGAACGTTTTCTCCTTCCTGTGG
>NC_089755.1:39080120-39097620 GCF_040412425.1 Macrobrachium rosenbergii
CTCTCTCTCTCTGTCTCTCTCTCTCTCTCTCTCTCTCTCTCTCTCCTGCCTATTAAAATTATTTATCCATTAAACACTCAAGAATTCATCCCCCCCACCTCTCTCTCTCTCTCCTGCTTATTAAAAATATTTAGCCAATAAACACTCAAGAAGTCCTCTCTCCCTCTCTCTCTCTCCTGTTCTTAAAAATATTTACCCAATAAAAACTCTCAAGAATTCCCCCCTCTCTCTCTCTCTCTTTCTTTCTGTCCTGTTTGTATTAAAATTATTCATCCAATAAACTTGACAGCTATTTTTGACAGCTATTATTCATCCAATAAATTTGACAGCTATGTTAATTAATAAAATTATTATATAATTTTTCTCTTTCCCTCCTGTTTATATTAAAATGATTTATCAAATAAATTTGACAGTAATTGTTTTATTAATACAATTATTCATTCATTCCCCCTCTCTCTCTCTCTCTCTCTCTCTCTCTCTCTCTCTCAAATGTGCCTTTCAAAACTTTAAACGTTTGTGTGAAGTCAAACAAAGATAATATACACCCAACACTTCAGAAAATAGAGAAATCTTTCCCCCTCTATAGTAACCCTTCAAACTCATATCTTCATCGCTACAAAGTTCACTCTTTCGTTCCATTTTGCTCCACATATACCACGCAGACTATTCATCACAACAATCTCTCTCTCTCTCTCTCTCTCTCTCTCTCTCTCTCTCTCATTCAGCATCCACACTTCACTTCTGAATATGAGAGCTGGCTTGAGGATCTCTTCAAACATTATAATCTGTGCTTTAGAAAAGCTAATTTCCTCTTCAAAACCTCTGGCAAAATATTACGCCATCCTGTACACCACAAATTCTGTTATTCACAAAACAGTGTTTGCCCAGTGTGCATTTAGACACCGTGCATATTCAAGTAAAAGCATTGGAGGACACATGCAATGAAGGATATTTAATATTATGCACCTGTATGTGCACATAACATCCTTTCACCTCGGGGGTTGCGCTTTTACGTATTCATTTCAGTGCAAGATTTGCACACCGCACGATCCGGGGAAATCCTTCAACCTCGAATTCTGCCCTCTCGCCGGGAAGAAAACCAGGCGACGGGGGACTGACGTACCCTCATTTGCATAATTAGGATACAAAATAAAAGGGAAGACTGATTTCCATATTGACTGAACGTGGGCGGCCGACGTGACAATATCCGCAGGAGTGAGATGGAGAGCGAGAGCCCTCTGACATTGAATCCTTGATGAGGATTGCCGGTCGATCCTGAGTTCGTGGCGTTTATCGCTCTTTCTTGAATGAATAGGATTCGCATTAATGCGCAAGAGGACCTGTCCGGCATGAGCGCGCCATGCTTTTCCCGACGGCAGAAGTGGAAGTCAATGGGAGTCAAATGCTCTGGATGACAATGGAGATTGTCAATCCCGTGATTTCTTTATCGTTCTCTCGTTTCTGACCACTTTTCCTTCTCGTCTTGATCCGTTTTAAGTAGGATTTAATATTCTTGGGCACGGAACTACTCGAAGTCATGTGATTATTTTATCATATTTTTTTTTTATTTCTTTGTAAATGAAATCCTTTAATTGCTGAGACAACGGCAGTATTTTTTTCGCTTTTCTTTATATAATTTTTTTTATCATATCAAAGCTAATTTTTCCCTCCATTTTTCTTCATTACGAGGCCGTTCTTAATCGTATTTTCTCTCTCTCTCTCTCTCTCTCTCTCTCTCTCTCTCTCTCTCTCTACCCGAGTGCCACTCAACCAGAGAATTTTTTTTTCAATATACAAGGAATGTAAGACTCTTGATTTCTTGACTCTTTTGTTTTGGTTGCATAAGTAGTGTAATTTCTATTCATACAAGTGGTGTACAATGAAAAGAAAAATTGTATTTTCCAGGTTGGGGGGGGAGGGGAAGAGGAAGGATTACTCTTGAAAGGAGTATTCTAAGGCGTCGTTCTCTGGTTTCATTATGCAGTATAGAGAATCCGTAAAAATGTTTTAAACTGTTGAAATATATTTACAAAACTAAGTCATATCCAGAGACCCTTGTTTCTTCAAACAGAAAAAAAGGTTTTGATTATATTAACAAATTCCTGTCTCGCCTAGTGAAAAGTGCAGTGACATTCCCGTAGATTTTCACAAATATTTAATTGAGTCTATCGAAATATGAAGCAATCTCTAACTTATCACCATCACCCCTCACCTAGCTAAAGCCACCGATAACCGAATATCCAGTGAATCTCGCGAGATTTTACAGCTTATATCACATCGCTACGAAGTTGCTTAACCAGATCAGTTAATCAAATATTCTATTTCTAGAGCCAAAGAAACTAGAATCCTTCTACTCGCCTCTAACTCGCTATTGGAAAATCATCTCCCCCTTAATTTGATTGGGCTGTCCTAGGCTTCTGAGTTAACAAATGACGTAAGCTGTCTTGAGTAACTTAACTCCTTAACTCTGTAGATGCAATTCCCCGAAAGCAAAAATCTTCGGTGGGCGAACTTCCACTGTTAGCTGTTATAGGGATTAACTTGCTCGCACTCTCAAATTCTTGTAGCGACAGGGAAATTCCATTCGTTACAAGTTAAGCCATAACTGTTGGTGCTTTACTTATTTTGATAGTTATATTTTTTTTAGTCCCGAAATTCCGAGAATGCAATGTACGGCATCGCTACTGGTTTTATGTTCTTTCACTTAGTCACTTTTTTTTGTGGGTGGGAGTCGAGACATTCCATTCGATACATACATACATACATACATACATACATACATACATACATATGTATATACATACATACATACATATATATATATATATATATATATATATATATATATATGTATGTATATATATATATATATATATATATATATATATATTATATATATATATATATATATATATATATATATATATATGTATATGTATATATATGTATATATAATGTGTATATATATATAATATATACATAACATAATACATATATATATGTGTGTGTGTGTGTATATATATATAGCAAATTTTTTAAAAGCATCCACCGTTACAAGTTACCTCAATAATTTTAAGGACTGAAATCCCAACCGATACAAATTCATCCATTGCTTTTTTGATTTCAAGTATGATTATTTTTTTCTTGCGAGTCAAGCACCGAGCTGTTTCCTCGCAAGTTACGGTTATACTGCAAGTTGCCAAGGTTATGTGAGTCGAATAGACGATTCCAGAGCACTTGCGTTTGCAACGCTAATGAAAATACCATTATTTTCTCCATGTTTATGACTCGTTTCTCTCGTGTATTTCTTTCCCTCCGCAATTTCATTCCAAAATATGGATTCCCTGCTTTGCCTGTGCGTTGACTCGATGGGATTTTGCCGTATCTACGGCTCTGTTTGTCTTTTGAATTTAGCTCCCTGAAATTCTGAAAGGGTTTCCTTATTCTGATCATTGATTTTCTGGATATGAAAAATTATGAATTGAAATTCAATGTGGATTTAGAAAGTTGACGGTATATACTTTCACTTTCCACCTAATATACTGAAAAATAGATAGGTTAAATATTCTTCCCTTTTCCCCTGTTACATAAATGAATTAACAATGTTCCCATAGTAATTAAGGGAACATTGTTAATTCATTTATGTAAAAGGGAAGAAGGAGAAGAAGGATATGAGGAACGAGCAGCCTGATATACTTTCATTTGATCAGCAGGACTGATAAAAAGAGAGACAACAGACCTTATACGTGACTGATAGGCTAATGAAACAACAGACCTTATACGCGATTGATAGGCTAATTAAATAAGTATATTGCCATTACAACAGTAACAAGACTTTAAATGGGACATGGTCTGTAAATGTGACTTAGTAATTAAAAACAATTTCCTGTTGAAATAGGATATAAGAAATTAGAATTTTTCAACTGTTCAAACTTATGAATATGAATGAATATACCGAGGAACAAAATACGTAAAACTAAAAACAGCAAAAATAAATTCCATGCCCACACGAACTACCTTGAAACGGAACAGAAAGCCATTTCTTAAGCGAAATATTTGCTGTCAGAAATAAATCACACCAAACCGTAATCTTTCCAGGTAACGTGGCTTCGGAAACGTGACGGTCACGTGCTGACAGTTGGCCTTTACGCCTACACCACCGACCAGAGGTTCACTGCCCTCCACTCGGAGGGCTCCCCGGACTGGGTCCTCAAAATAACCAGCCCGCAAACGAGGGACTCTGGCGTCTACGAGTGTCAAGTTTCGACTGAACCAAAGATTTCGAGGGCATTTAATTTCACTGTCGTAGGTGAGTGTGGAAGAGTCGTTTTAAGAGATAGATAGATAGATAGACAGATAGGTAGGTAGGTAGGTAGATAGATAGATAGATAGATAGATAGATAGATAGATAGATAAAGAACTGGACAGATTGACAGAGAGATAGATGGATAAAGAAATAGATAGATAGATAGATAGATAGATAGATAGATAGATAGATAACAAAATACATAAACAGATTAGATAGATAAAAATAGATAGATTAGAGTGATGGATAAAGAAATAGATAGATAGATAAAGAAACAGATAGATAGATAGATAGATAAAGAAATGGATACATAGATAGATAGATAGACAGATCTATATATATACATTTAGGACAAAATTATATAGCCTTATGTATGTAGGAGAGTATGAACACATTCTAACTGGATAATTAGGATGTGAGAGAGAGAGAGAGAGAGAGAGAGAGAGAGAGAGAGAGAGAGAGAGAGAGAGAGAGAGAGAGAGAGAGAGATGCCAAATAAGGTATTCGAAGGCAAGAAACTCGCTCTGCTATATTCCTATTTCTGTATAAATGAAATGGAACGTGTGCTTTAATAAAACCATGTAATCTTGAGAGAGAGAGAGAGAGAGAGAGAGAGAGAGAGAGAGAGAGAGAGAGAGAGAGAGAGAGAGAGAGAGAGAGAGAGAGAGAGAATCCAGAAAATTCTTCTTAATCTGACTCGTTGATGCATTCACTGGCTCATCAACTAATTAGCTTAAACAGTATCTTAGGAATAATTTCATGACTCAGGGTCTAACAGTGTTTTATCATTTTTCCAGAAAGGTAATCTAACTATTGTGAATCATTTGATTTATTCAGAGATATTTTGTTCAGGTACTCGTCAAGTAATGCACATGTGAAATACATCACCAATATATGCTGAGATGAATGAATGAATACAATCGCATATTATATGCATGTATGGATGTATGTATTTATGTATGTATGATGTGAGTGTGTGTGTATATTTATGCATAAGCGAAATTTTGGGTGATCTCTCCCTAAAAATAGACGATAATTTTATAAACAAAAGAAAACAACACCACAATCGCAATTTTTTTATATCTATAGTCCTGCATTTATTTAAGCAATTCCTTAATATTGATATAATTCCCTTTTATTTCTCCCTCCACAGAATCCTTCGCAGTCATCGAGGGTCAAAGCAGCATATACATGAGTGCTGGGAACACGCTCAACTTGACCTGCCAGGCTTCCATACCCGGAGACGCGCCTAATTACTTTTATTGGTGAGTATATGATTTAAGGGGTCTATGAGCCCTTACATTTTAGGAACTGATAACAGCTCACCCCTCCACTCAAACAAGAAAGGTTTTAAAGTAGCTACTTTCATTGTAGGAATTTTCGTCTAAGATGAATTCTGGGCATGTCTATAGCAACCTAATCATTAAAAAGTCCCAGAATTTTTTTGTAATAACTAGGTATTTTCAGTAGGGACTATTATTATGGAACACTGTCCCATTACCTCACGGGAGCGTATGCGGACTAAAAGTCATCCTAACAAACCACACGCACGAATACCAAAAGTAAAAACAAAACAACAATGCTAATAAACCAGTTAAATTCATTAATGAGGATTTTCATCATAATCGATTGTCTTCTAAGAAAATTGTAATGAATAAGACGAATGATAGGCTATGATCAGAAACTAACTAGTTTCATAGGGAAGATTATAACTATTGGCCAGTGTCCCGTAACCTATCTAGGAGGGCTTAGAATGTGAGTGACAGTCATGAAACTATTGATTTCATCACCACAACCTGTAGTTATAAAATAGCAAAAGCCTCCAGGTGACGAGGTACGTGTCGGGTATGTGAAACATTTTTATTTATTTTATCTAAAATTTAATGTAACTTATAATCACTTCATATTTCGAGGTGACTTTCTGTGAAACTAGTTTGATCTTGTCATACATTTTTGTATATTCATATTGGTCCATACCTACAATTCTTGTACTAGTTAAATAAAAAAAACAAAGTAGATAAATCAATGAATTATATTGCCGTCATTCAAATAGCTATTTCTATAAAGAAAACATACAAAGTAAACATATCCATGAATTATATTCCCGTCGTTCAAAAAGCTACATCTATAACGCCTTTCTGTTTTCAACGGAATAAGGAATAATTAAATAACATGACATTAAGACGAAATTATTCTGACTAAAAATACCTGGCTACGAAAATTTCAGGCCATCCCTCATCCATGTGCCTGACAAGTTACAAGAGAAATTATTCAGTGAATGAGGTGGGACACATAATTTATTCATTACCGACGTAATGAAAACCTTTGGTAAACGAGCACTGGTGAACAGTCATTCATCACGAGCGGCATACATTATTAATAATGATGCTAATAATGAGGGATTAGGGCACTTTCATCAGTCAATAAACAAAATTTAACTGCACCGAGCTGGTGAAATATAGTACATATGTCACCTGTAATACTCATATAATATGCGATGCTTCAGTAACTCATAACTGTGTCGTCAAAGATCAATGTAATGCCTGAGTTGCAATTCATACATCATTCACTTCCCTGGAGTTAGGATGACCTTTAAAAGAAAAGTGAATGAATGAATTACTTCACAAATGTCATTCATGCATCATACATTGAAAAATACTGAACGGAAGAGAAGAGATACTAGTACCCTATTAGTGGATTGCCGTATAGAAGCCATGTCATGGAACAAAATAATATAATGAATTTATCTTAGACTAACCTTCACAAAGCACCGGAACACATCTGTCGGTATCGAGCAATGAAAATGGAAGCATCTGTAGTCAATGATGTCTCTTCAATTACGGTACAAATTCCTGTAATTAAAATTTGCATTAGGCGTATGTTAGTGAGAGTATCATTCATTTCACATTCGTTACGTGGTAAAATTATTATAAAGCAAAGAAATTAACAAATACACAACAGGAAGCATTTTCGTCTGAGTATTATGCCAAATGAAATGAACATTTAAAGAAAAAAAGTATTAAAATCTCTCTCTCTCTCTCTCTCTCTCTCTATACATACATATATATATATATATATATATATATATATATATATATATATATAGATAGATAGACAGATAGATACAGATTTGTGTATATATATATATATATATATATATATATATATATATATATATATATATATATATATATATACTGTATATAGATACAGATAAATCTATATATATATATATATATATATATATATATATATATATATATATATGTATATATGTATATGTATATATATATACTGTATATACATAAACACACTCACACGCCTCTCTCACTGACACACACACACACACACACACACACACACACACACACACACACACACACACACACACACATATATATATATATATATATATATATATATATATATATATATATATATATATATTATATATATGTATATACATACATATATCTACAATAACAAAATTAAACTTCCTCTCCCTAACGACCTTCAAACCTAAAATGTAAGTGGCCAGCAAACGAGACCTTGTTGCAAAGTTTGTGCTAAGCCCCAGTGAAGTTCAGTTATGTAATAATGTTTCTCATGAACCGCCGTTGTGCAATTATAAGTTCAGTTCCCTTGAGGGTGATGAGCAGCGTTGTTTTCCTGCTCAAATCCAACACACGTCTTTTTTTTTTTTTTTTTATTTTCGGTAATCCCATTCATTCATTTTTCTTCGATTTCTTGGGAATTACGGTGTGATTGGAATTTGTATTTCTACAAAGTATATATGATTCATGCTTTAAAGGTATTGACATATTTTTTAAAGGTCGTTTGTCGTTTTCTGCTACACTCATTATAGTTACAATATAAGGAAACGTTTCTATCTGGTCTGCAAATATATGTGATATAAAACTTTAAAATATATTAAATTTCTTAGTTTTATAGTTTTATTAAAACTATACAATTATCATTATTATTATTAATATTACTATTACTTTTTGCCTTTCTTGACTCGGTTACGATTTGAATAAAATATCAGAGCTACTGCACGAGATACTTTCTTTAGTTACTTTAGTACTTTTAGTCATCCGGTTGCTTGAATTCCCATCATAAATACTCAGGATTATCCAATTATTTACATTTTTGTCTGTTGATATCGTTACTCATAATTCTAAGCTCTAAAAGAAAAGTAAAATAAGTGAATAAAATAAAATCTCGACAAGAACAATGCAAACGGATATCCGTTTTATAAGTGAAGTTTACATAATCCATTTGCGGCTGTGTAAATTGCCCGCATGCAACTCATGCAACCAGGAATATACCAAGTCATGCCACGCTGAATTTGCATCCAAGAATATTGTACACATAATGTTGTCGGGGACTGTTAGTGCTGGAACACAGAAGCAAAAAAAAAACAAAGAGGACTCGAGCGTTTGCCCAAGGGCTTGGATAAGGCCCTTGAAATTTTAATGAAAAAAGAAGCAGCTCTTTTTGAGGACCAGGTTGATGATGAAAAAAACATATATGAATTAAAAAAAAAATTTCTCTGAAGCTCTTTAGTCACATTGCTTGCGTAATAGTGTCTTAGCATTTTTGCCAACAGAGGAATGTCGCTGACATTATTTTGTCGGAATTAAATTTGGTTTCTGGTCCTCCTTTGCGGATGCTTCTCGGGGATTCCCTAGGGAGGGCTGGGAGAAGTATTTGAAATTCTGATGCTGCTTATTTATTGAAACTGATTTTGAATCGTTTTATTCATTTTTCTTGTATTTGCTGCTGACTAAGATTTAAAATTGTTTTACACTATTTACATCTTATTTGTGGCTTATTTTCCTTACTGAGCATTTAATTAAACATTAACTACACTGTCGAATTTTAATTTAGTGTATTCCTAATGCTCGTCCAGCAATCTGCATCTCTGACTCTTTCATTATTGGATTTATTTATTTCTATGCTTTGAATAATTATTTTACACTTAATATCAATTGTTATATTAATTTCTGTTCCCTTTATTTACATTTAACTTTTATGCTACTTTGTTTATTTTGCATTTAATTTTTCAGTTATCTTCATAATTTCATTTTTCTTCTTTCTGATACTTTCACTTTCCTTTTTGTGATATTTGAGACTTTTATTGTATCCCAGTTGTTGATTACGCCTTCATAAGTTTACCAAAATGTATATGGAATGAGAGTGAATATTAATACAGATTATGTTCATTTGTTTAATTAAAAACTTCAGGGAAAATTATTTTAGTCACTGCGGTTCAATTATGAAAATCTGAAATATATGGGATTAGACAGATGGATTGATGGACTTCTGTATTAATCTGTTGCATGTATGTATTACACTGTATTTGACGAATACACACAAAAAAAATTTTATAAAATTATCTATTTCACTGAAAAAAGTATTCGTGCAAAGGAAATTCCTTATTATGGTAATACATAAATATAGTTATTCATGAGCCTAAATTCAGGCGAGATAAATGGCTGCTCCATTTTGGAATTGAAGGACGTTTTACTGTGGATCATGTAGCTGTTCACTCATATACGAGGAATTATACATGGATGATTTTTGAAGATTCAGATTCTCTTTTATTTCACTTAAGGAGATTCTTCTTTGTAAAAATATTACTCTTTACTCCACTTGGCAGAATTTTTTCCTCTCGACGAGAAGAGTTCTCGTTAATTGCACCTAAGCAGATCTGCATCTGTCATAAGATTAATATGTATTTTTTGTACTGTATTATGATGAAATACAAAAGCACGATGATCAGAGTATAATTCACAGGCTGTTTGGAAACATCACTTTCCCCCCATCAGTGTAGTTTCATCCAGACTGTCAAGGAGAAACCAAGTCTCGAAACCTCAGGTGCATTGCACTCTAATCGTCGAACTCGTGGTTTTATTGCTTTCAATAATGGTGGATATTGAGGATCTGCACAAGTCAATCGTATTGTTTGTAATATCACGCCCATGAATTTTCTGCATTATTGAGGTTTACGTAAAGTGTTCAACGGGTATGCTTTCTCGAAAGATCATAACAGTGGACGACATATTGCAAACCCGTGTAATTCTGGTATTGACCAAGAAAGATTTATCAGAGTTACAATGCTATCCCCTTAATATTATGACGCGCCAAGGTGTAACACCCCTGCCCTTTCTACACTCCCCCGCCCCTGCCCTCCTTACCAACCCCAAAAACACACGCACACACAAAAACGGTTTGCAGAGACAATACCATTCCTGCTTATTGCCTCTTAGTAATTATTTACTCGAGAAGAAAGCTATAATGGGACCTATCCCATTATTTGGTCTTATGCTTTTTAAATGTTTGCTCATGTAATGGGCTGTCTTTGAGCAAACCGATTAATATTGGGGTTTTCGTACCATAGCTTGTCCGCTAGATTTTTTTTATACTTACATCTGTTTTTATTACGTCTGTGCCGTGCTTATACGTAGGTATGCTTATAATTATTCTTTTCCCATTTGGGCATTCTCGAAATCTTATAACCGATACTTGAGAAAAGATGAAAATGAAGACCTAACACGTAATTTAACATTATTATCTTATTCCAATTATGTACAGCCGAATTTTACTAGAATGTGTGTTTATTTTCTTATTCCTTGTTCAGTGTTACTAACCAGAAATTCCTTAGCTTCTGGTGAATATTTGCTTCTTGAATTTTAGCAAACTAACATTTTACTCTAAATATTTTACTAGTTCTGAATGCGAGACGAGAAATCTCCTTTCCAAAGGAATTCTTTGATTATTTTAGTTTATTTAAAGTGGTGTCTGAGATAAAGTTTTTCTTATATTCATGGCTGTAATTTTTTTTATTATCTCTTAAGAAATGTGAATTGCAAACAAAACTCACTCCATAGACGCATTACATTGCTCTCTCTCTCTCTCTCTCTCTCTGGCCACTTCTTTTCTCTCTCACTGAGATATTTTCCCAGAGATGAATCATATCAACTGATGAAAAAGAAATGTAGTAGATAATAAGTTCTCTGACTCTCTCTCTAACGTGTCATTGCTAGGAGAAAAGCAAACGAAGATATCTCTCTCTCTCTCTCTTCTCTCTCTCTCTCTCTCTGTTTAACTTGTCAGTTCCTAAGAGAAAAGCATAAGGAGATAAGATGCTCTCTCTCTCTCTAACATGTCAGTTTCTAAGAGAAAAGCAAACAGAGATATTTCTCTCTCTCTCTCTCTCTCTCACACGTGTCAGCATCTAAGTAGGAATAAGGTACGACTTAACACAAAAGGGCGAGTTTTGAGTTGTTATGAAAAAGTGAAAAGCTTTTTTGACGCTTTTCATTATGGCTCGCTCGCTGGAGGTAAAAAAATAAAAAGCGACTCTGATGTGAGGAAAAAGTTATAATAAAGTATCTCACGCAGACACCATATAATGCCTACATTATTAATGGAAGAGTGACCTCTTTTTTCATTACAGAGAGAGAGAGAGAGAGAGAGAGAGAGAGAGAGAGAGAGAGAGAGAGAGAGAGAGAGAGAGAGAGAGTATTAAAAGATAACGTCGTTAAAGAATTTTTAATGCAGAGAGAGAGAGAGAGAGAGAGAGAGAGAGAGAGAGAGAGAGAGAGAGAGAGAGAGAGAGAGAGAGAGACTTGTCTTTTGTCTTTAACAAATGCGACTAGTTCGCATACAACTGTATACATAATGTCTCCTTGTGGCTCATTGTACATAAATATTTTTGAGCAGATGAACACATAAATATAAACCAAAGCACCAAATGTAAATAGTCCCATTCTTATTCATGTGAAAAATCATTTATTTGAAATACTATGAAAGTCTTTACAATGCACTTTATATTCATATATAAATGAATTTTATATTCATATACAGATATAAAGTGTGGTCTGTTTTTCATATTAACTTTATAACAACACTACCACTCACCATCCACGGAAAATCGATGTGAAACCTGTTTACACCTTGCACAAAAAAAAAAAAAACAGTCAATGCCATCAACAATGCCTTAATTCGAAGAGCAATAGATGGAGTTGCGTAAGATGATTGAGACATCGATGATGATGAATTGCTTTTGAAGCAACATTTTTAGAGAGGGGGATGTTTTCCATCATGTTGCGAGGAGTAATTGCCAATTACCAGACAAGAGATTTCGTAAACAAGCCAGTCATACTGAAGTGGATATTTGGATTGTTTTTTTTTTCATTATTTTTTTTTCTTTTACTTTTGCGTGTAGGAGACAGTAAACAGTTCCATTTATGTCATATTATTTTAATGTCTGGATATCTATAGGAGTGTAGTGGCTCCTGGTATCTTTTTTTTCTTGATTCTTCTAAAAATAGTTTTTATGATACATGCTTGCCTGGTAGGTATTGTGGCTGGCTGAAGAAGTGGTAACTTAAATTATGCTTCTGTATTATTAATGCACGAAATAGCTTATCATAATTCTATCCTATCCAGAATATTAAATTGAACACTACAATGATAAAAACGTAAAATAAGAATATTTTTTTAAAAGTAAAGTAAGAATAATTAAATCCAAATTGAACTTATTCTCTAATTACCTGCTATTATTGTGGTTTTTCAACATTACAATTTTCTTTATGAAAAAGGTTTTAGCTATTCAAATATATATTTTTTCCTTTCATATATTCTTTATTTGACCTTTTTTTATTCTCTTTCCCTTTACGTACATTCTGGCCCCCCTTAGAGATTATTAAGTTTATCCCGCTTAAACTAATTAAAGCAGTATGTAAACAACTCCCATCTTCCCATTCACTCGAGAGTATTTTGATATTTTATACCAATCAAAATGTATTTTAATCTAAATTCAGTCTTTTTTCACCCGAGATCCTGCATTCTGTAATTCCGTTCTTTCACTTTCACTTCTTGTGCTTACATTCTGAATAAACAATTTTAGCCACCAGGTTTTAACCCCTTTGCTGATCACTTGTGCCATACGTCTCATCTCTTCACTTTAATTGTTATTCCTTGCTAAAAGTGCTGATAATTTTCCTTCTCTGCATTTTGTCATTTATTAAATATCTAGTGATGATATCATCAGTATTTAGGAAACTGACCAGAAGTCTCACCCCTTCCAACTAATCCTAAATTCTTTTAGGTACAAACGGCGAGGCTTTTCAATTGCGTTCTATCCTTGTCATCTCTCGATCCTAATTCTCATTCGTTCAGTTACTTCTAAATTCATATCCATTTAAGTCATATCAAATCAAAGTCTCAGTTCTCTTTATATCAAGTACCACAACAAATGACGTGGTTCAACAATAAAAACGTTACTAACCTGAGCAAGCCTTCAGACCTCTACTCCTCCAGCCTATATCAATTCTCATTCCTCCGAACATAATTCTCAAGCTGCGTTCTTTCAGGTGCCCTGGTGATGACTCCATTCAGTACTCTAAAAAACAATGTCCAGAATTTATCTACTTTTTTTGTGCATTTGCTCCTCCTCCAATCGGCACCGTAATGATGTTCTCAACATTCTATTTCCTTCATGTACCCCAACGGCTCCTTCGTTCACTACTCGACAAAAGGGGTCACGAATGTACTAAATCTTTTAAAATATTTGTACCTCTCCGATGTTTCCTAATTATCATCGCTTCGAACCTGATCATCGGCCCTTTTTTTTGTAATTCAGGTATCACAACGGCTCCTTCGTTCAAAACTCGATAAAAGGGGTCACGAATGTACATAATCTTTTAAAATAATTCTACCTTCCCCATGTTTCCAAATTATCATCGCTTCGAACCTAATCCTTGGCTCTTTTTTTTTCATTTTCCTCTCCTTCAGGTATCACAACGGCTCCTTCGTTCAATACTCGATAAAAGGAGCCACGAATGTATATAATCTTTTAAAATAATTTTACCTCTCCAATGTCTCCAAATTATAATCGTTTCGAACCTAATCCTCGGCCTTTTTTTTTTTATTTTTCCCTCTCCTTCAGGTATCACAACGGCGAGGTCGTTCAATACTCGGGGAAAGAGGTTACCGAAGCATCCTCCACCAGCAGCGGCCCCAGCGGACGATCGAAGCTCGTTATTAAAAACGTCCACGATAAACACTCTGGCAACTACACCTGTGCCCCGGAGAACGCTGCACCTGCCACTGTCAGCGTCTACGTTCTGAAAGGTCAGGGCCGGAGGAGCTTCGTGTTTTCATATATTTATTCATTCACTCATTTAGTAAACTTCACTCCTACGACATTTACTTATTCATTTATTTGCATATTCAAATGTTGATTTTTCTATTCATTTAACCATTTTTTAAGCTATTTTACTTAGTGAATCGGGACTTCGAAATTGCTCAGTTTTTGGGGTTAAAAAACTGTTTGTATGAAAAACGATAACGACGATAGATTATTCATTGTCTTTTTCCAAGTATTTTATGAACGAATTTTATTTATTTATTTATTTTTTTTTTATGAAGCTTTACGAAGAGAGACCACGACTCCTGTTTTCCGAGAGAAATGTTTCTATGTTTCAGAATGTCAAGAACAAAATATTTTGCTGTTTAAACAATATTGTTTGAGGTTGGCTTGCATTTTTATTACGATGAACTTGAAGACAAGCTACTATGGAGCAGGCGGAAAAGCCCATTAACTTGAAAAGGAAATTTACGAATAACAAAAGTGGCATACAGAGAAAAAGATAACATTAGATAAAAACAAATAAATATATTGATATATACAAATTGGCATACAGAGAAAAAGATAACATTAGATAAACACAAATAAATATAAATTTATTGATATATATATATATATATATATATATATATATATATATATATATATATATATATATATATATATATATATATATATAATTATTCATATAAAAGAGAAAAATGGTGACCGACTGTCCACAAACAAATTACAGTAATAAGATTGATCAAGAGACCAGAAAGGAAGAAAGATTATGCAACAGATGCCTGAAGAAAAGGCCAGGGAAATAGCCTGATTGACTTCCCACCTTCAAATCTCTCTCTCTCTCTCTCTCTCTCTCTCTCTCTCTCTCTCTCTCTCTCTCTCTGTAATCCTGATCAACTTTCATATGTCAAGCAAAAATGGGATTTTGCAAGGATATTCTAATTTCTAAGGATTTACACTTTCAAAAACCTTCGCAAGGCGATTTCCAGAATGCAAACGTTCGTCCAGAATTATGGAGAGGAAATTCAGTTTACGTTTCCTCACGGAATCGTGTAAATAAAAATGCTTTTCATCTTTCAACAAAATCTCTCTCGGAAATTCTTACGGCGTACTACACTCATGGCAAGCGGATTTCAACAGGTTTCAGATTTTTTAGCGAACAAAGCAATATCTCTTCAGATCTTAAGAAAGTTATGGCTGATAAGTTTTAAGATGTAGAGTACAACATTCAGCCTTGATTAGGAAGTTGCTTTAATCACAAAAGAATATCTTCAAAAAACACTGTTAGACATGGTTGTTATTTCTGAAAAATCAGTGTACTGCCTCGTCCGAGCTCGCAGTTAGCATTTAAATTTCCCTGTTGTTCAACCCGCATCAGTATTCCACGGTTTTTCCGAAATTCTCGCGACGTGGTTTTTTTTTTTTCTTGTTGAAGGGGATTTGTTTATTTGTAAACTCGTAAAAAAGTCTACCAAGAGATTTTTGCCTGGGCAATAGCTTCATAGCTATTGAAGCAATGGGACTTCTTACCAAAACAATAGTTCTCTTCCGGTCGTATTAATTTTGGAATTATTATTATTATTATTATTATTATTATTATTATTATTATTATTATTATTATTATTATTATTCAAAAGATGAACGCTATTCATATAGAACAATCCCACAGGGGCCACTGATTTGAAATTCAATCTTCCAAAAAATATGGTGTTCATTTGGGGGAAGTAAGTAAAAATAACAGGAGATACAGAAAGAAGAGATCAGTTATTAGAAATGAAAAAAAAAAGCAGAATAAAAAGAAAAACAAAAAAGTTAATGGACGTCTCTAAACAATTATAAAGTTCATAAGATGTTTCTCAAATGCATTCAAATGATTTTACCAGATTATTTTCGACGCAAAACAGGAATTCTAAAGAAAAGGTTTATCTCTTTTTTTTATCAAGCTCGACAGACATGCTTTCCAATATTCATTCAACCGCCTTTTAGCCGAGTTCTCTGATATTCCAGGAGTTTTAATAATTGAAATTGAAAGGTTTTTCACGATCAATCTCTTTCCCAGGATTTTTTTTTTATTTGGACGATGACAGTAGTTTCTAATATATTTTGTATGTTTTTAAAGCTAGATGTAATCACTCCCGCTATGTATATAACTTCTATTTTACGCTGACATACGTAGATTCTAAAGGACACCTTTCACTCAATGCATCGCTTAAATTCTGTTCTATCTCCCTTTCCTGACGAAAGATTCTCTTTAATCAAATATTTTGTGCTTTCTTTAAAATATCATGCTTCTATTTCGGTAATAATAGATCTAAGTGTGTTAAAAATATCTCGCAAATTACTTTGTGGAAGTTGATGTTCTATTTATCACTTTTCTTTACGACTGATCTTATATTTCATGGCAACCCTAATTTGGCTAATTCGTCAAAAGAAAATTGTCTTAGTTATCTGCAAATACCTTGCTGGTCTTCTGTGACGCATATGTTAACTTTTCTTTTTTCTTGACAAATAATCTTAGTTATAAATACTTTACTTGTATCTATTAAGACGATATTCTCTTTTAATTATTTATACTGAACTTATTTCCTACAGTAATCATTATTTTCTCTTATCAATATATCTTGTGTATTTGTAATGGCCTATGCATTTCCACTGAGCTATAATTTTATTCATATCATAATTTTCTTCTTTTTTTTTTAGGCAATTAATATCTCGTCCATTTCCTTGACAACGTATTTTTGTACTGATTATATCTTATTTTCAATAGCTATTCAACTTATTTACACCTTGTTTTTTTCTGTGGCAATTAATATTTTATACATTTTATACACTTTTTTGCCAGCCAACATACCTTATTAATTCATTGTACTCTACTTGCCTCTGCAGCATAGCAACTTAAGTATCTTACTTATTCATGTTTTCCATAACAGTTAATAAATCAATTTTCGCCAGCATATTTATCCGTCTAACTATATTCGTTCTTGCTTCGGTCAATATCCTCTCTGTATCTTGACACTACAGCTAATTCATTT
>NC_089755.1:39102620-39145120 GCF_040412425.1 Macrobrachium rosenbergii
GTGCATCTTTTGTTATTCATTCATTTGAATCTGAACTGTAACTAATGTGTATAAGTAATGAATATGTGTGCATATATATACATATATATATAATACATATATATATATATATATATATATATATATATATATATATATATATATATATATATATATATATATATATCTATATTTATACATATATATTTATACATATATATTGTGTATTTGTATATGAATGTGTGCATACGCACACACACACATATATAGATGATAGATGTACAAATTTATATATATAAATATATATAAATATAAATATACACGTATGTATATATGTATATACAAATTCATATAATATAATATATATATATATATGAATGTGTATATACATATATACACACGTGTATGAAAACATACTCGAATATTTGAAGGAAAAGAACCTGGTACATGCATCGCGCCATGACGAAAGAATAGACGGAGGAAAAGAATAAGAGAATGAGAGCGAATGAAAGACAAGGATAACTGAAATACCAAAAGACTGCAAGCAATAAAAGAAAGATTAAGGGAGGGAAAGCGATAAGGAAGAAAAAAAAATTAATGAAAGAAATTTAAATGGAGTGTGAAGTAAGAGAGACGGATGCTCAGAGAAGCGAAGGGAGAGAAGAATGATCGGAGAGATAAAATTCAAAGAAGGAAATAAACAGACCGAACAGACCCGGGAGAATAAAACTAAAGACAAGAAAGCTTAGATAAAGCACCAAATGAAATATTAAACCGAGAAAAATCATGCAAAGATGAGGGACAAAAGAAACCATTGGAGAAAGATCTAATGTAATGGAAATTACATAAAACACGAAACAAGATAACAGACGCGATAAAAAGAAGGAGAAAATGTAGAAATAAATAAAAACTTACTTGAAGATAAAAAAAAAAGAGCTAAAAGAGCTAAAATAGAGAGAGAGAGAGAGAGAGAGAGAGAGAGAGAGAGAGAGAGAGAGAGAGAGAGAGAGAGAGAATGTACCAACAGCAGCAGCGTTGAAAGGATCGCTCAAAAGAAATCCTTGGAAGTATAGCTGGATTTACATAGTGTTATCAGCATAAATTGCTGTAAAAGTCTCAGGGAGGAATTAGAGAGAAAGGAAACACGAGCAAAGGAAAAAGGGCTCGGAATATTCTTTGCCGAGGTATCTGGCGGGGTATAAATAATGTTTTAAACATGCAGGTGCCATCCTAGGTATGTATACTGTGTATATACATACACATATATTTATATTTATATATATATATATATATATATATATATATATATATATATATATATATATATATATATATATATATATATATATATATATATATATATATATATATATGACTGACAGAGAGAAGAGAGAGAGAGAGAGAGAGAGAGAGAGAGAGAGCGACTGGGGACTGATGACATGACTGCGGTACCGTTGTTGGTAATATTGCCTTCGTCGCGTACAAGGGGTTGAATATGCAGTCTTTCGTGCCTTCAACTTTATTCCCAATTTGAAGAGGAAGGCAGTGAAGGCTTTAAACTAGTTCACTATATATTTGGTTATTCTCTCTCTCTCCTCTCTCTCTCTCTCTCTCTCTCTCTCTCTCTCTCTCTCTCCTCTCTCTCTCTCTCTCTGGCAGTGAGCTAAACTAGTTCACTATATGTTTAGTTTATTCTCTCTCTCTCTCTCTCTCTCTCTCTCTCTCTCTCTCTCTCTCTCTCTCTCTCTCTCTCTCTCTCTCTGGCAGTGAAGGCTTTAAACTAGTTCACTATATATTTGGTTATTCTCTCTCTCTCTCTCTCTCTCTCTCTCTCTCTCTCTCTTCTCTCTGGCAGTGAAGGCTTTAAACTAGTTCACTATATATTTGGTTATTTTCTCTCTCTATCTCTCTCTCTGTTCTTTTCTCTCTCTCTATTTCTATTCTCTCTCTCTCTCTCTCTCTCTGGCAATGAAGGCTTTTAAACTAGTTCACTATATATTTGTGTCTCTCTCTCTCTCTCTCTCTCTCTCTCTCTCTCTCTCTCTCTCTCTCTCTCTCTCTCTGGCAGTTATTCTCTCTCTCTCCTCTCTCTCTCAAGGCTTTAAACTAGTTCACTATACATTGGTGTCTCTCTCTTTCTCTCTCTCTCTCTCTCTCTCTCTCTCTCTCTGGCAGTGAAGGCTTCAAACCAGTTCACTATTTGGTTGTCTCTCTCTCTCTCTCTCTCCTCTCTCTCTCTCTCTCTCTCTCTCTCTCTCTCTGGCAGTGAAGGCTTTAAACTAGTTCACTATACATTCTCTCTCTCTCTCTCTGAGTGAAGGCTTAAACTAGTTCACCATACATTTGATTATCTCTCTCTCTCTCTGGCAGTGAAGGCTTAAACTAGTTCACTATATATTTGGTTATTAATGGCAGTGAATGTTTTAAACCAGTTCACTATATATTTGTTTATCTTCTCTCTCTCTAACTCTCTCTGGCAGTGAAGGCTTAAACTAGTTCACTATACATTTGGTGATTCTCTCTCTCTCTCTCTCTCTGGCAGTGAAGGCTTTAAACTAGTTCACTATATATTTGGTTATTCTTTCTCTCTCTCTCTCTCTCTCTCTCTCTCTCTCTCTCTCTCTCTCTCTCTCCCAGTGAAGGCTTAAACTAGTTCACTATATATTTGGTTATCTCTCTCTCTCTCTCTCTCTCTCTCTCTCTCTCTCTCTCTCCTCTCTCTCTCTCTGGCAGTGAAGGCCAAACTAGTTCGGCCATATTTGGTTATTCTCTCTCTCTCTCTCTCTCTCCTCTCTCCTCTCCTCCTCTCTCTCTCTGAAGGTCTTTAAACTAGTTCATATATTTATTATTTTTTTCTCTCCTCTCTCTCTCTCTCTCTCTCTCTCTCTCTCTCTCTCTCTCTCTCTCTCTATATATATATATATATATATATATATATATATATATATATATATATATATATATATTTTTTGCTTCGATAACAACATGAAAATGCTGTTGGAGATTACTATGTCAACAAATTGGTAATTTATTTTAACATGAGAAAAATTAATGAACACATTAATAAGTGAACATACAATGAGGAACACGAATTATAGTCTACTCAAACAACATCAGCACGATAATTAAAAGGAGGGCATTGTGAAAACTGAACTCGGTTTATCATATAATATTAACAATGAATATTTCATTCAAAACTAACTATTGCAATATAACCGATGCAAAAATAAGCTGAAACTTTCAAAACTGAAAACTAATATAAAAAAAATTAGTGAAATTTCTGCTATACAAGTATAACTAGAAATCTTATTACATAATAAACAAAACTGGAATAACAGCATCTGGCAAAAGGAAAAAAAATTTCCCAGAAAAACACCTTAAATATTTAATGATAAAAAAAACTTGCAAATGCAGTTATAAAAACATAATTTGTAAAAATTACCTAACAAACCACTGCCTTAGCATCCACTCTGCCCAAACCCAAAACCAAAAAAAAAACAACAACAACAAAAAACAAAAATAAATAGCAATCATGAAATGAGTCAATACTATTAAACAATTTACATATAGCACATCATAATTAGAAGATGAGTCACTGCTTATCATGACATTCTACAGATTCTCAAGTTAGTTTATTATTATTTTTATTACAAATAAGGACTGTATCCAGAGAACTAAAAATAATTAAGTTTTTATTTCCAGAGTCATGAAAGACAAGTTTGCTGCTGTAGCAGTAAATTACATATTATTCAATGAGCTTGAACTCAAGTCAGTATACATTACAAACTTCTATCATTATATTATTTTATACACACAAATATGTCGATACGACCGCTTAGTGTTAAAGAACTTTAATCAGAACGCGAAGTCGATACGAACTCTTTGTATTATAGAATTTTAATCAGAACGCGAAAGCACTGAATCTATTCATGTAGTTATGGTAGATGATTAGCTTTCACCTTTAAGGGTCCGCTAAATTCTTTATGCTTTCCTTTGCCACTGCTCTTTCTCTCTCTCATACGTGTTAACTCTCTCTCTCTCTCTCTCTCTCTCTCTCTCTCTCTCTCTCTCTCTCTCTCTCTCTTCTCATGCATTAGGCTATATCCATTTCATCTTACTGTACCTCCCTCTCTCTCCCTCTCTCTTATGTATTAAGCTACTGTATATCCATTTCATCTTACTGTACCTGTACGACCATTTTCTCTCTCTCTCTCTCTCATGCATTAAGTTATATCCATTTCATCTTACTGTACCTGAACGACAATTCTCTCTCTCTCTCTCTCTCTCTCTCTCTCTCTCTCTCTCTCTCTCTCTCATGCATTAAGTTATATCCATTTCATCTTACTGCACCTGAACGATCACTCTCTCTCTCTCTCTCTCTCTCTCTCTCTCTCTCTCTCTCTCTCTCATGCATTAAGTTATATCCATTTCATCTTACTGTACCTGAACGATCATTTCTCTCATTAAGCTCTATCTCATTCTCTCTCTCATTGTACCATTAAGCTATATCCATTTCATCTTACTGTACCTGAACGACAATCTCTCTCTCTCTCTCTCTCTCTCTCTCTCTCTCTCTCTCTCTCTTTTCATGCATTAAGCTATATCCATTTCATCTTACTGCACCTGAACGATCACTCTCTCTCTCTCTCTCTCTCTCTCTCTCTCTCTCTCTCTCTCTCTCTCTCTCAGGCTAGAACAACCGGTAGCTTTAAATCTGAATGAGCGGCGATTGATCCCAAGTCTACGAGGTGGGAATGAGTTTGGTGGGTTACTTGAAAATCCAATATGGTTTTGCTGACCTCAGCTGTGAATTAGGCATGTTTGTTAATACACCGATGTGGGTGGCTGATTTGAGAGAGAGAGAGAGAGAGAGAGAGAGAGAGAGAGAGAGAGAGAGAGAGAGAGAGAGAAATGCAACATGTAAAGTATTGGTAATCTGTCAAATTATATATCCCGATATAATGGCAAACAGGAGGTACTCGATGACGTATTCCTAACCTCACAAGAGAACAGTTCATAAGGACTTAAGACATTCTCTCTCTGTCTCTCTCTCTCTCTCTCTCTCTCTCTCTCTCTCTCTCTCTCTCTCTCTCTCTCTCTCTCTCTCCCTAAGAGACAGATTATGATGCAACTACCATATTGCACTGGCATTCATCCATTTGCAGAATCATAATCCAAAATTATAACCCCTTTCATCTTTTCTAATGTCAGTAACATAGCATACATAATACTCCATTTGTCTACCACTGTGACGACCCTAACACTTGCATGCGCATTTCTATGAATTATCTTATACATTTCTTAGTTATGTCTTTGAATTATCATCTTATTTATTAGCAACGACCCTTGACATCCCCTTCTATGAATGATTTATAAATTGATGCTCATATTAAGGATGTCGTATATCAGCGAAAAGTTTGGATTAATCTCATACACATGTAGTAAAAACGTGACAAGATGAAATCTCATGGAGAGATAAAGTTTTCTATTTAATACCAATAATTTACGAATGGCTTAAGATTTAGATAATATATGTCAAGATGGTAAGAATGAAGCGAAGCAAATCACGATAGTATAAGGTAAGGCGATGGTGAGTAACTGGAAGTATTAAATAGTGCACATGGGTCTGTAGGTACTCCTGCAATGCTAAATATTAACATGAGACTGGTAGGTAGGTCGGTGGTTCAATACCGCCTGCTGCCCGCTAGTCGACCCAGCTGTGAGGGGCCACCAGCATCAGCTGGGGTCAAGAAAAGGGTTACAGTAGTCTCATCCCAAAAGATTTGCCTTCGACAAACACATAAGCGAATCATTAAACCAATAAACATTTATACTGTATAAATAATACACACACACATAATATATATATATATATATATATATATATATATATATATATATATATATATATATATATATATATATATATACATATGTACATATATATACTTTAACTGCTTCTCTCTCTCTCTCTCTCTCTCTCTCTCTTCTCTATATATATATATATATATATATATATATATATATATATATATATATATATATATATATATATATATATATATGTATATATGTTATGTCTTTATCAGTGAAAAGATATTTCAAAAACGTGTGCAACACTTCCTGACTCTCCGCCAATGTTTAGGATCAAGCTGATAGTCCCATACCATTCTCTTACTATATGTGACTCCACCATAGCTCCTCTGGCTTGGCTACCGAATACATAGATCAGTCCTTCGGTGAACATATGAACTTTGATTTAACAGTTGTTGTAATGAATCTAACACACACACACACACACACACACACACATATATATATATATGTATATATACATATACATATATACATATATATGATATACGTGTTTGCCCAGACTCCACTGAGCATGCACTAAGAAAGCAGCTCTTGGGCAGATCGCAATGGCGGCTGGTCATTCTCCGCTGAGCGAAATGTGAGTCACATATCTTTTTCCCCCTCTGGTCCCGAAAGTTTTCTTCGCCTAGAAATATGCTTTTATGATTCCCTGGACCAAAGCCTCCGCTGAAAGCAGATGTCGTGAATTTAATTTTGAAAGCTTTATTGTCTAAAATCTTAGGGGACGCACTCACTTTTTTTTTTCCTCTCTTTTCCCTCGCTGAAGAAATCCTGATATTCCGCAGAGTGGGAGAGATTTTCTGAGATTATATTTGCCGTTCGTGCTCAAATTCTTTGCGTATTTAAGAGCATTTTTACCATCATTTTATAAATATATGTATATATATATGTATATGTATGTATGTATATATATATGTATATATATATGTATATATATATATATAGGTATATATATATATATGTATATATATATATATTGTGTATATGTGTATATATATATATAAATATATATATATAATATATATATATATATATATATATAGTATATATATATATATATATATATATATATATATATATACTATATACATGTATACATATATGTATATATATATGAGTATATATACTATATAATATATATATATATATATATATATATATATATATATATATATATAGTGTTATATGTATACATATATATACATGTATACACACATATATAAGTATATATACATGTATACATATATATACTGTATACTCATGTATACATATATATATTATATTGACACATATATGTATATATGTATATATATATATATAGTATATATATATATATATATATATATATATATATATATATATATCATATACTGCACACACACACATATACGCATGAAAGCCTTCAGTAAAGAAGACGCGTCACAAAGCCCCACCTCACATCCCATGACAGGCTTCACCAAATGAAAACATACTGTCCGGAAAATGGACGTAATGAAACAGCAGCCACGGAGAAGCAAGTTTGGTTCGTGAAGGCTTCACCTTAGTGCCGGAGTTGGGAGTGCAGGTTCGGGCAATTAGATTACATAGATTTACCCGTCTTACCTTTAAACCAATAAGTGCCACGTAGATGAAGACAGGGTGGGCTGGCGGAAACAGGAGAGAGATTATTGGGTTATCAAAACGGAGGAAATTTGTTTTTGAGCAGTTTCCCCTTCCTGAGGAAGTGGCGGATATTTATGCAGTCTCCCCCCCCCCTCTCTCTCTCTGTTACTACATCATCAAGGATCATGGTATCTAGCTCACCCTATCAACACCTTTTCTTTCCGCTCTTAAAACTCTCTCTCTCTCTCTCTCTCTATGTTATCACTGCCTTTTCTTTCCGGTATTAACACTGCCTACTTCTCTCTCTCTCTCTCTCTCTCTCTCTCTCTCTCTCTCTCTCTCTCTCTCTCTCTCTCTCTGCTATCATGGTACCTAGCTCATCCTAACACTACATTCTTTTCGATCTTAATATTCTCTCCTACATCTCTCTCTCTCTCTCTCTCTCTCTCTCTCTCTCTCTCTCTCTGTGTGTGTGTGTGTGTGTGTGTGTGTGTGTGTGTGTGTGTGTGTGTACTGTCAAAGAGAAATCTGAAATTGTTACTGGAATCACCAGATTGAATTTTCTTCATTCACTGTAAGCCAAGGGAGTAGTAAAAAAGAAGCCTGGAAAATAAGATAAAGGACCCCTTACTTTATTAACTGCATCTGTATGCTGTACAGTTATATCTTTGCATTTCTATTTTCTTAACCTTTATTTTGCATTCCTTTACAATTTCTGATTACATATGATTATATATATATATATATATATATATATATATATATATATATATATATATATATATATATATATATATATAATATATATATATATATATATATATATGTATATATATGTGTATATATATATATATATATATGTGTGTGTGTGTTTACGTGCGCAAGGGATCACGACCGTAATGGCGTTCTTGCCGAACTGTCAAGAGCACTAGGGTTCGAATCTAATGCGAGAATGTAGCATTATTGGTTCGTGCCTTCATAACAGATTGTGCCCCTGCTAGTCTACATTAAAAAAAAAAGCAGATTATAGGAAGGGTAAAACACTTTTGGAGCCACAACCTCCAATGTCAAAGGAAGTATATATGCATAAGTAACGTACATACACATACGTATGTAGACTTTGTAGGCATGTTTGTGTGATCTAGGGATAACTGCTGATCTTCCCGGACCTGTCTAAAGACAAAAATATATATTTTACTAAAAGATCAGTTCCAGTAGGATTTACTATGCTTAGAGACAAATCAAGCAAAAAGAAAAATTCAGTGGAGCTGAAAAACGGTTTCGAACTACTTAAGTGGCAGTAGAACTTCAAATGCTGCAGTTTTAACCGTGGTCACACGACAATTACGAATTCTTCAACAGCATCCCTTGCGTAACACCTTCAAATGTTCTAAACTAACCTTCGCTAACACGAAGACCAACAATGCTCCAAGTTACCCTCGGTAACTACAGAACTCCATGCTCTCCAGCGTTACCTCTAAGTAACCACTGAACCCCATTGATTATTTACTCGTACACTCAGTAACCAGACATCGTTAGCCAGCTCCAAATCTTGCAAACTTTACCTCCAACTGACCACGGAATTCAAAGTGAAGCAGTGTCACCCTCTGTGAGGAAACATGTTCACATATTCCAGCCAAACTTCTCCCAATTTAGGAAAGTTGCCTGTCAGGAGCCAAAGAGCACCCAAGTGTCCAATTCACCTTCAGTAACCAAACAACTCCAGATATTAGAACAGAACCTCCAAGAAAATGGAGAATGAAGTAAGGTTCCCCCTTCGTAAGAAAAATGCCGTAAATGTTCCAGCGTTCCCGTATGTAACCAGAAACTCCAGTAAACGAAATGTGTCAAAAGTCAATGCATGTTACCGTTTAGTAACAAGAGATTTTCTAACATTGCAACATTATCCCTTAGTAACCAGAGAATGATAAATTTTCCAAGGGTTAAGACTGCAAATGAAGCATGAAACAGAAATGACATCTTTCCGGGCGATCTTGTAGCTGCCCCTGGCTCATTCAATTTGCATCTATTGTAAATCTAATAAAGCAAGAACAAGGAGTCAGCAGTACCTGCCAATTTGAGGTGGTTAAATGTTATTAGCTTAAATTTTGATATTTCGCCTTACACTCTATCTTTCAGTTACACACACACACACACACACACACACACACACACACACACACACATATATATATATATATATATATATATATATATATATATATATATATATATATGTATATATATATATATATATATATTGTATAACTAAATCACGAAAATATGGAACGTGATGAATATATAAATGAAGGCAATACCACGAAGGAAAGTGAAACAATGGAGTGGTGCTAGGCCTTTCGACTTACTGTCCTTTACTTAGCAGACTGACAGAAATTTAAAAAGTTTACAAAGAAAGCTCGTATAAATGACAGACTGGGGATTATAAAGGAAAATATGTACCTGGAATCCAACACACCTGAAGAATAAGTAAACCTACCAAAACAGGGGTAAATATTTAAGGGGTTTTACAAAAGATTAGGCCCAACAACTCAGAAACAGGGAAAAGTCAATTAAAAGATTTTACAGGGAAGGAGACTGGCCACCAAAAAATGACCGTGGAAAGAATAAGCTGATTACATATGTTATAAAAGTACAACTCCATAACTCTCCCTATGGTAAACAATAAAAATTTTTGCAAAGTGAACATTTTCACTCAAAAAACATGTTAAACATACAAATACATAGAAATATATATAAGGTAACTAATTGATAATTAAGTCAGTGATTTCATCTTTAATGTCATTCTTGAACGTTTTACTAATACAGGGGTCCAAATAATACATGCCAGGGCTGAGGTTAAAATTACAACTGAAAGTAGGCTGTATAACAGCAGATTCTAAAAGATTTCATGGAGAGAAATCGTTCGATCTGGCAATCACTGAACTTTCTGTCCAATTTATCCAGCGAGAGTTTTCACTTAAATGAATGAATATTGCTGTTCAATTTGTACTTCTAAATCCTTACTAAATTGGCCAGTATAAAAAGAAGGGCGGTCCATGCATGAAATTTTATATATTATATGTTGCTGCTTTCCTTAGGGCTATTTTTTATTAACATTCCTTTTAATGTGTTATTATAGGAAAAAACCAGGTTGACATTAAAAGATTTTAACAATGATTTCATGGTTTCAAAACCACTAAATTAAGGCAAGCTAAGATTGTTCTTAAGGGTTTCTTTCTCCATGTCATTTTCACTATAAGTCGAAAGGTCTAGCACCACTCCGTTGTTTCACTGTCTCATAGTATTGTCTTTATATATATATATATATATATATATATATATATATATATATATATATATATATATATATATATGTGTGTGTATTTATGTGTGTGTGTGTGTGTGTATGTGTGTGTATTATATATCCTGTCCAGAGTATTAATTTTATGATAGATACCCTTCATATATATATATATTTAATTATACCTAGAATAATTTACATATAATGGGAATTATATATATACTGTATATGTAGATATATAATTTTATGATAGTGAATTTTATCCTAATATATATAAATATATATGCATATGTATATGTATATGTATATATATATATATATATATATATATATATATATATATATATATATATATATATATAAATATATATATATTGCTCGATATATATATATGCCCCGCTGAGGCCGTAAATGAAGAGACCAGAGTATCTCAAGCTGAGCCCGCGATCATAAAGGCGGGAAGAACTCCTCTCCTGAAGAGGTGAAGTGACCATTCACTTCTGCTTGGAGTATTCTCGACGAAGATCAATGGGCGCGCATCTTTGAGGAACAGGAGGTCCCCGACGAAAAGTCAGGGGACAGATACGAAAGGCTGCTGGTTTTAGGTGGTGGAAAACGCCTCTGGGGTGTGCTGGTGGTGATGCATAGTTTTTTTTTTTTTTTCGCTCACGACATTGATTTGTGGATGTTATGCTAATTGGACTTTTAAGAGTAATTTTGAATATTTAAAAAGAAAATACAATAATAACAATAATAATAATAATAATAATAATAATAATAATAATAATAATAATAATAATAATAATAATGCTTTTAACGGTGGTCTGGTAACAGTGTATAGTTTTTTCGATTACGAGATTGTTTTTTGGATATTTATATTATAGGACTTTTAAGATTAAAATTCTGCATATTTAAAAAGAAAAATTTGGTTTGGTGGAGAATTATTATCATTGACAGTTGTTGCATGGAATGATGATGCTGCTATTAATACCATTATTCCATATAATAATAATAATAATAATAATAATAATAATAATAATAATAATAATAATAATAATAATAATAATAATAATGAAAGAGAAGATAAACTTTTGAAATACAGATAAAAGATCTCAGATCTCCAGCAACGACTTCACATATCAGTTTTTCCGTCGTTCGTTTTCACAAATTGTTATGATGGTTCTCAAAATTTTACAACTACTGCTTGTAAAATAATAACACTGGATACATAAATTTACGATGACAGGCAGAACTCGATACACAGATGACAAATTTCAAAAAGAGTTTGACATTCATAATGACAATTCTTACTGAATATATAAATTTACGATGACAGGCAGAACTCGATACATAAATGACAAATTTTCGAACCAGTTTCGCATTCATAATGACCATCCTTATCAAGAAAAAAAATCCTGACATGTACAAAAAAATAAAAACTAGAAATTCTGTCGTGGGAAATAAAAGAGAATGAGCAAAATGCCTTTGACATTGAAAGGGCTTATCACATATCACGCCACGTTGGCTTTCAAATAACACGAGACCAGGTGAATCATAAAAGCGTGCCCGTGTACCTACTTTCATGTGCCATTATGCTTCCCCCCCTTTATCGCCGAGGATAATTTCCGCCCAATCGCACGTCCGAATGGCAGCTGATCTTATCCGTGTGACTAACAAATCTTATTTGACTGGTGCCTTTGTTTGGAGGATTCGAATGAGGGGCGTTTTAGAGCATGCTAGGATATGCGAAGAATAAGACTTCATATAAATATTATTAAAGGTTTAGCAGTTTCAATAACATAAAATAAAATACTTTATAAATTATGTAACGAGTCTTGAACAGGCAATTGTTGCAGTTCATTAGTCTCTTATATTCACACACAGACACAGACACACACACACACAGATATATATATATATATATATATATATATATATATATATATATATATATATATATATATATATATATATATATATATATATATATATATATATATATATATATATATATATACATATTGTACATATTAAAGGTATTCGTGTCCAGTCTTCAACAATCAGAGAAGAATGTGACTTAGAAAGCAGTGGTTGTCTCACATTTGTTTGTTCATCTGAAGCTGTGAAATTACCATTCTGCTCGATGTACACCTTTGCTGTTGTTCACACAAAGGAAGACAAAGTAAAGTCCTTATATCTTTATTTGGATCAGAATTTCAGAGAGACAAATTATCTGGTTTAGTGGCGTGGATATATCCATTCAACCAGGGTTGCATTTACATTACAGGTCGTGTAACTGATATGTTAAATCCATATTCATTATTAATCGTGATTTATTGCAATACCTCCTGCTAAAGACTTTGAATCTTTTGATATCTGATTAAGTCTTATTTTGCTCTTGAGGCGGATTTTTCATGGGGAAATGTAAAAACGCATTCTCAAAATGAATGAATAGGATGAGAAAACCAATGATAAAAGTTAAGTATATCTTAGTTTAACCAGACCACTGAGCTGATTAACAGCTCTCCTAGGGGCTGGCCTGAAGGATTAGACTTATTTTACGTGGCTAATAACCAACTGGTTACCTAGCAACGGGACCTACAGCTTATTGTGAACCGAACCACATTATAGCGCGAAATGAATTTCTATCACCGAAATAAATTCCTCTAATCCTTCAATGGCCGGCCGGAGAATCCGAACGCGGGCTAGAGGAGAGTGCTAGGCGAGTACGATATCGACGCATCCAGTGAAGAAGAACCAACTTACACCGACTGAAAAGAAAAAGCTGTCATCAAGAGGTGTCGAATGGGAACAAGATTACATGAAGTACTCCTCTAACTACAGATGATGACTGAGTTGGCGCTGTTCGCCCGTATCATGCGTAATTTCCATTTCATGAATGAGATATCAGACGTCCTAATTGCAGCGTCCGGTCTCTATAATCAGCATTAGAACAGTGGAAATGCGAACGACGTTCCTGTATATAGTCGAAAGATACATCACCCAGTGACTTGGCCTGTCTAATGTGCTACGCCTCGTGGTCTTTGAAGCCTGCCAGAGTTAGGTCACAGGATGTTTGTTTGCCATAATTTTTTATTGTTTTTTTTATATATTACGTTGTTTTAAAGATGACTTATTGGGTTGACGCTTTTCATTATGTTCGTTTATGTATGGTTTTGGAAGCCCACAGAAATGCAGTAAGTTACCGGATTTGAGTACTTTTTAACTTTTCTAACCTATAAGTTATCATTTTCTCCTTTTTCATATTGAATTGAATTGAATTGAACTGAATATAGGCCAAATGTCAAGCACTGGGACCTATGAGGTCATTCAGCGCTGAAATGGAAACTGACAGTAAAAAGGTTTGAAAGGTGTAGCAGGAGGAAAACCTCGCAGTTGCACTATTAAATAATTGTTAAGAAGTGGTGGATCGCGAGATGGAAGAAAGATAATATGAATGGAGGTGCAGTAAAAGTAATGAAAGAGCTTGCAGCTAGGGGCCGAAGGGACGCTGCAAATAACCTGTAGTAATGCCTACAGTACACCGCATGAGGTGCACTGACAGCACTATCCCCTACGGAACCTTTTTCATATTGCCTAGGATTTAGTCTTCCCACTTACTCTTCTGATTATTTAACTTCGAGTTTGATTAACACTTGCAAAATTTAGTCTTAAAATAATCTATTATCTCTAGGCATTATCCTAATCCGGATAAACGACTTCCTCATTAGTTACCTTGCTAATTACCATTTTTTCTCTCGCTACAATCTTCTCATGTAACAAAGGAATACCGAATGTATGCAACTATGACCCTGGTTTTGAGGGGAAGAGAAAGGTTCTTTAATCAAAAATTAAAAGCGAAAAGCGAATATTTCTACACTAGGTGATTCGTTATTCATCAGCTTAATTTCCATTTAAATTTTTGATTTACTAATTCACCCTCCCAGTATTCAGGTTATAGGAGAGAAAGCGCAATAAAACGAACTATGTTGAAATTCGATTAGTCCTGTTTGGGATTCACTGTGTAACATATCCGTAATAAAAGCAGCAGGGGCTGTTTAATATTCAATATAAATACCCTTGACCTACATCGCAAAATCCTCATTTACTTTCGAACTCGAAACTAGAGCACAGGAGGCCTACAATGTGCAACAAACAAACCAATTCATTCATTCCCTTCATTCATTTGTTATATAAATTTGCAATGACAATGGCTGACGGAGGAAATGAAAAATGGAAAAGTTTGATTCGATGATGAAATTTGGCTATAAACCCAAGCACTGGGCCATTTTCAGCAATGAGCCGCTCAAGGCAGTGAAAAGATGGAGGCAGAATGTGACTGGACAGCAAGACGAAAGAAAGGAGGTGGGAACGGAGGTAAAATTATTGGCTAAAAAAAGCTAGAGCCGAAGGAACGCTGCATATAACCATTAGCAATGCCTGCAGTGTTCCACGTGAAGTGCACTGACGGCACTACACCCCTAGGAGAAGCAAACACAGAGTAAGTTGCGTCCAACACGCGCAGTACCCGTTTTCATACCCGTATTTTTGTAAAGGTTTCGTGAATGGCCAGATCGTTTAGCTTGTTCGTTTTTGTCACTCTTTCTTCCTTCAATTTCAGAAATAAGTGTGTTTTTTGTTACCTTGTCTTTATCGATTTTATTCTTTATTTTGTTAATTAAATCTAGGATATGTTTTAACCATTTTTGAGAATTACATAGGTATAGTAATCATCACTGAACCATTTATTTAGATCTGCAACCCAAAGGAAATCATTAGTGGTACCGCGTTTGTATATTTGTGTGCGAAAAAGAAAGGAAATTGTTAATTGGAAATGAATCATGTTAATTCCTTTCCCGCTGCCTGTTATCCCATCCGAAATGAGTCAGCATTTTTATAATTTTATTTACTGTGCACGTTTGTGAGTGTAAAATTATATGTAAACTTTTGTGAGAAAAATTATGCTTATTACATTCACAACAAGAAATGTAAACTATCCATATTCATGTGATTTCATGTGTATGATGAGTTCACGTAGCTGACAGGTTAATGGCATTAACAATCAGTCAAACCAAGTGACTAAATGAATCAGCTCACGCACCTTGATGCCACATTCTCTCTCTCTCTCTCTCTCTCTCTCTCTCTCTCTCTCTCCTTTTACGTTTTCACCCATCGCTTTGGAATAAATATCCTCGTTGCAAACATCGAGAAGCTTGAAAACTTTCAGTAGTAAAGTTAAAACTACTTTACAATAGGGATAATTTCTCTCTCTCTCTCTTCTCTCTCTCTCTCTCTCTCTCTCTCTCTCTCTCTCTCTCTCTCTCTCTCTCTACTTTCTGTTTTCACCCATCGCTTGGGAATAAATATCCTCGCTGTAGACATCGAGATTCTTGATAAGTTTCAGTAGTAAAATTAAACTACTTCAACAATAAAGATAATTTCTCTCTCTCTCTCTCTCTCTCTCTCTCTCTCTCTCTCTCTCTCTCTCTCTCTCTCTCGCACACTTCCTCCACCTCGCCTTTGTTCCATCAGCAGTGGCATCCTCGGATTGCATTCGAGTAGCTCTCCAATCAAACAAGATTCCTCGCGACAGGTCGACTTCTGAGAATATGTAATCTTAACAAGGATATGACATCGGAAATATGCAAATGGCGTTTGCATTCAATATTCTGCCGAGGAGGACAATTGTGCGACCAAGTGTTGGTCCTCCAGGCTGTCTGTGCGACTTATGCATTGCCATCTCTGCCCTCCACTCTGCATTGTGTTTGGAAGTGTCTGTGCACGGCTTCAGGCGCATGCATACTCACTCAACGAGCGCACTTTTTTCTGGCCCCATTGTTGTCCTAATGCCTCCTTCCATCAGGCTACTGAGGTCTGTTCAGGTATGGCAGCTGGCGTATGCTCACGACTCCTACTCAGTGCTGTTTCTTTTCTATATATTACTGACCAAATTCAAGTGCATTAAATGTACGTGCAGATCTTCAGTCCCAAACATCGCCATTTGATATAATGCGTAAGTTCTTTCCATCAATATCGAAATTTATGAATCTCTTAACACAAACGCAGTTATATATACCATACACAAGTGTGTCATCTCATCCAGCTGTCTTCTGTGAAATTAAATACAAAATGCAGTTACATACCATAAACAAGTATGTGTCATCCAGCTGTTTTCTGTGAAATTAATAAGTGAAATTTTTACAGACAACTTAGTTAAGTATAGGAAGGCTTGCAAATGCGCCTATTGATTACTGGATGCACGCGCATGTTTCAGTAGAATATCAAAGCAACTCAGAAAACTTCAGCATTAGAAAAGTGTCTTTCCCATATCCCAGGATATATCAAATTGAGAATTACCAAACTGGAAGCTGGAAAGTTTTCAACTTCTACAATTTTGAATGCCTCTGTATTTGATATTTTAGAAAGTTTTAGTGGTCAAAATACTTCTCCATATCTTTCACCCGCTGACAGAAAGGAAAACTTCTCTCTTTGTTTCTTTTCTTCCTTTCATTCTATCTTTCTTTCTTGAGCTGGATATAGTCCGCGGTAGATATCGAAAACTCTTTTGAGTAAGAGTCAACAAACAAAGGTACCACTAATATAACACTCAAGAGATTTAACCCATACAGCTGGATGGAAACGAACTTCTTTTAACTAATTAAAAGAGAAACCCAATATAACTTTTGGAATACTTTTGAGATTGATCTATAAAAGATTTTAAAACATCAGATATAATTGTTATACACGATTATAACAGGTGAAGAATATTATTGCAGCAAACGGAAAATATTCCAAGAAAACATCTCACTAAGGTCATAAATCAGAACGTTTACCACGAGAAACTGTGGCGGTAAGAAAAATATTTCAAGATTATTAACTCATATTTTGTTGTTGATGGCATAAATTGCAAAATCTAAAATCAGTTTTCGAGACTAACTGCACGGCATATGCTGATTCTTTCTTTTAATCGTAATACTTTTAAGCCCACACTGATTATTTTTTTACCGTAAACCTGAATAAGTGTCGTGCGAAATAATCCCAGATACCTTGCAAACAGGAAGGGCAGTCAGTAGAATGACTGCTGTCTGTTTTTTTTTCTTTTTTTTTTTTTTTACATAATTCTGAATTTATGCTGTACAGTATCTAAATGCAAGTGCAATTTTATCTCTCTCTCTCTCTCTCTCTCTCTCTCTCTCTCTGTTTCAAATATTTTCCAAGATGAATCACTTGACATTATGACAATGGAGCGGAGAGAAAGTTTCTCTCTCTCTATCTCTCTCTCTCTCTCTCTCTCTCTCTCTCTCTCTCTCACTAACAAACACAACCATGAAATGCTAGCACGGCCCTGAAAGAGCCCCACAAATAAAAGATAAAAACAGCTACTGATGTCGCCGGATTCATCCAGCGGAAATGTAATCGACTTCGCGCAGCGCCGAAAAAAGAAGCGCGCCACCGCCAGCAGCGGTGTCTGTCCATCCGGTTGTTTTAAATCCAAATTTCATTAGCGAATGGCCTGTTTTGGGGTGGCCGAGAGTCGCCCTGGATAAGCTAAATGGAATATGTTAATGAGCTTTTATTCAGGGCTTAATTACGGAAAGCCGGTGCCCAGCTTAAGGCAGTGTGAAAGGATCTTTTGTTTTTCTCGCACAATGCCACATTCGGACAATTCTTTCGCCGGAAAATAACAAAGACACTGCTTTAATAGCAGAACTCGTCCAAGCGACTGCTTGCATGCTCCTGCATATCTCTGTGCCTTTTTAATAAATATAAATACGATTGCAATGGATAAATGTTCATATGTGGATAATGACACACTGGCATATTCGAAAAACTTTTCGCAGGTGAATAACAATGATAATGCTTAATAAGGTGTTCTTCCCAGGGCGAACATTTGATTGCATGCGCAGTTTTATAATATACGCAAAAACCAAGTTGCAATGGATAAACGTGTATATACAGTATGTATATATATATATATATATATATATATATATATATATATATATATATATATATATATATATATATATATATATATATATATATATATATATATATATATATATATCTCAAGACACTCGAAAATAACAATGACCATGATTAGGAAAAGCCTGTCTAGAGCGACTGTATGGTCATGCGTATTTTATACATCCTAATAAACATCAGCCAAGCTTTAAGAAGATATAAGTTTGCTTAAATATACAAGCTTGTGAATAAGTAAAATAGGAAGAAAGAAGACGAAGATGAAAGTAAATAATGACCTTTTTAACAACAAAAGAATTGTAATATTTTAGAATTTAAGTGTCAAATTTAAACAAGTTGCAAAGTAACCTCTTAGAATTGAACTAAATAGAATTTAGGCCAAAGGCCAAGCACTGCAGGACCTATGAGATCATTCAGCTACAAACAGGAAACTGACATTAAAAAGGTTTGAAAAGGTGTAACAGGAGGGAAACCTCTTAGTTTGCGCTATGAATCAACTGTAGGTGAGGGTGGAAATTACGATGGAAGAAAGAGAATATGGAAGGAGGTACAGTAAAAGGCACGAAAGGGGTTGCAGCTAGGGGCCGAAGGCACGCTGCAAAGAACCTTAAGTAATGCTTACAGGCACTAGTCCCCTACGGGGAGTAACGCCCTAAGACACTTTTTGTATAATCATGAATTTATACTTGCCCTTGTTCTATTATATTACTTAATATAATATAAATATTAATTTATGTCTGGTAGCTTCCGGCATACCATCGTTCCATTAATTTCCAAGCCAAGTTTATAACAAAAAAAAATAATGAACATCAAGCATAATTATCAACCCACTTTCAAATAAATGTTTTTAAGGGAAATATTTTTCTAAATCTAGAAAATTACTGATGAGAGTAGTGTAATTAAACAATTCAATATGGCTGTATATTTGTGAAATTAAATGTGTTAATTCATTTTTTGCGTTTGTATTCTCTAGAAACGTGTTTTATTATTCATGTGGTTGACTTTTTACCGTGCTTGAAAATTAATAAAAAGTTAGAAAGTATTGTATGATTACCAACCAAAACTCAACAGAAATGACACCACGTTACAGAAAAATGGTAACAAATTCTCAAAAATGAACTGACGAACAAAAAAGTAAAAATAAAAAAAAAGCCAGGACAAGAAAAGAATGAAATCGCTTTACCAAATTAAACCCAAAGGACGTCGCTCAGTCTCCGAGGTGTAAAAAGAGGAAAACAAAATGTGAGACAAGAGAAGATATTACAAGCACCAAGGAAGCCTCCGCATTTACACCTCGCCTTTCTAAAGGTGACGAGCGAACGTAAGATGAACAGAATATGAACTTGGGGATTTCACGCTCTGTTCATTAGAAGACTTCCGGTCTCATTTCGGAGATAAGCCTCGGGCAGGGTCGTGATCCCTGGGCTGTTTGGACAAATGGGGACGTAGCAAACAAACAAAACAAAAATAAAAAGGAAAATAGAAATTTTTTTTTTTGCTGGAATGTTGCTGAGGCGCGTAAGGGAGCAGACACGGGTTTTGTAATGTACAAAAATAAAGATATATATATATATATATATATATATATATATATATATATATATATATATATATATATATATATATATAATTATAATTACTGTGCCAAACGTTGTAAAATTAACAACCACAGCAAATGAAACAGGTTTCTAAACCCAGACTGGTATGGGTCGTTGGCTTAGAAATAACTGATAGTCCTGATTTCCTGTACAACAACGTTCTTCATTTTCCTGGTGATCGACACACACACACACATATATATATATATATATAACTAATAATATATATTATATATATATATATATATATATATATTTCCTTCTTATAGGTTATGTGTGTGTGTATACTAAGTGCAGGTGTATGGCAAAAGGAGCGTACGGCGAGGGAGAGGGAGAAACTTTCATGACTGCATGAGACCCTGGAAACACTATATGCATGGTCAGATTTTCAAAATCTTTTCTCAAGATCCGTAACTTTTTAACTCTTAAGTAAAATGGATGTAAGTCTTATCTAAACCATCAATAGTAATCAACAGTAAACACAATACTATTTGTTGATAAGGAACTCGCTGACTCTGCAAAATGTGTTGTGGCAAAATGCCCCCCGTCGTTCATCGAGTATTGGTTCATCATATGATTTTATTTTATTGTTTGTTAATGAATTGTGGATTTGTATAATATAAAAATTCATCAACATTATCAAAGCACTGGAAATAAAGCCAGAGTTTCCTGATTCAATTTAAACTGATGCAGACTCGCTCACGTATAGCTGCGTCCTAAAGATTGCGGCTTTTATTTATTTACATTTAGGTAGTAATTACATTCAGCTGCAATAGTAACGTGAGCTGTCATTTACACGTATTCATAACACATATTTGCAAAACATGTAACTTATACAAAGCCATGAAAATGCACACATTCAAACATATACATATATATATATATATATATATATATATATGAAATTTTTTTATCACACCGTGATTTTTATACAATCATGAATCAAATGTCGCTTATATCGAAATCCACGCTACCTCGGTATATCTCCGTTGGAGAATTGTCGCCGAAGGGGAATTTATATAAGTGATAAATGAATCGAAATGGGGACACGAACCCGCGACGAAAGCCTATTCAGCGATAGTTACGTAAACCATTGAGCCATCAAGAGAGGGTAGTAAGTCTTTGTCGAGATGTCGTACTGCTTTTGTCGTGAGTGGGGAAAGTGTATAGCCTTCGACAATGACCCACCTCCGCCATGACAGTTCATTAAGTGGAACACGCAGCTCTTGTTATGAAATTTATCACACCGTGATTTTTATACAATCATGAAAGCTACAAATGTTAAATCGAAATCTACCTCAGTATATCTCCGTTGGAAACGTGTCGCCGAAGGGGAAGGGATAAATGAATTGGAATCGTGGGGACACGAACCCGCGACGAAAGCCTATTCAGCGACTCAGTTGACGTAAACCATTGAGCCATCAAGAAGGTACACTGCCGAGATGTCGTACTGCTTTTACCCGTCGTGAGCGGGGAAAGTTTAACCTCGACAATGACCCACCTTGACAGTTCTCGTTTGGAAACGCAGCTCTTGTTTAATTTTTATCACACCGTGATTTTATACAATCTTAAGCTAAAATGGATGAAATCCAAGTCGGTATATCTAAACCATCAATAGTAAATCAATTGGAATCGTAAACACAATACTATTTCCAGTTGACGTTGAGCCATAAGGAACTTTTGCCCAGTGTCTCTGCTTTTACCCGTCGTGAAAATGTGTTAACCTCGACAATGACCCCGTCGTTCATCGAGTATTGGTTCATCATATGATTTTCATTTTTATTGTTTATATCTAATGAATTGTAAATGAATTGGATTTCACCCGCGTGGCTTCAGCGACTCCAGTTGACGTAAACCATATAGAGGGTAAAGTTCATCAGACATTATCAGCGGGGAAGTACTAGCCTCGAAATAACCTCCGCCATGACAGTTCAGCTTTTGAAAATCACACCGATTCAATTTCAAATGTCGCTTATCATCGAAATCCACGATACCTCGGTATATCTCCGAGAACTGTCATGGCGGAGGTGGCTCATTGTCGAGGCTAGTACATATAGCCACGACGGGTAAAAAGCTACGACATCTCGGCAAAAGACTTTACCCTCCTCTTGATGGCTCAATGGTTTACGTCAACTGAGTTTAGCTTTCGTCGCGGGTTCGTGTCCCCACGATTCCATTCATTTATCACTTATATAAATTTCCCTTCGGCGACAATTCTCCAACGGAGATATACCGAGGTAGCGTGATTTCGATATTACGACATTTGTATTCATAAAATCACGGTGTGATAAAAAACATAACAAGAGCTGCGTTCCAAAACCAATGAACTGTCATGGCGGAGGGGTCATTGTCGAGGCTAGTTCTTTCCCGCTCACGACGGGTAAAAGAAAAATCGGCACACCTCTCTTGATGGCTCAATGGTTTACTCAACTGGAGTCAAATTCACATACAATATATATATCAACGGAGATATAGGTATGGATTTCGATATTGGCGACATTTGTAGCCGATATAAAAATATATACATAACAAGAGCTGGGTGTTCCAAACGTACCAATGAATATGGCGGAGGTACACGACTATACATAAGCTACGAAAAAGCAGTAACGACAGTGCAAAAGACTTATACCCTCTGATGGCTCAAATTTGCCAAAGACGTTGAGGGGTAACGATTCCAATTCATTTATCACTTATATATTCCTCTTCGGCGATATTCTCCAACGGAGATATACCGAGGTAGCGTATTTCGATATTTGACATTATTTGTGTTTCATGATTATATATATATATATATATATACAAATATATATATACACACATACATAGAAAAAAAATATTTAATAAAGAGGAAATGTATATATATATATATATATATATATATATATATATATATATATATATATATATATATATATATATATAAAGCTAGGAAAAATTAGCATTAATAAAGATGAAATGCGGAAGATGTTCAGGGTAAATGGTAGAGAATTTAAAAGGTTGTGATTGGTTAAATGATTTAATAGCGAAAGCCATGCATATGTTTGAATATGTCCCCACTAGAGTGACTCGTTTGGTGTAAAAGCAGTTCTGGGACAAGAATTTGTCGCTTAAATGATTGTTTAACTTTGTGAAGGAGTAATGCGAGAAGTCAGAGAAAAGACAGTGTATGTATTGCAAAACTGCTTATTTATAGAGTTGGGAATGATGATATTTGCAGATGAGACAGTACTGATTGGGAATATCAAGGAGAAGCTACAAAATCTGGGGAAAGACTTTAAAACCATTTGCAAGCAGAAGGAAGGCGAGCAAAAGTGAGATTATCATGGTAAATAAACGCTAAGAAAACTGAGCAGTTAATGTTAACGTCGAGGGCAGAAGAATGTAAGTGATTGATTGTTATGCATTTGGGAAGAAGCATAAAGGATAATGGTGAATCACGGAAGGTAGCGGGAGATGTGCAAAAGATTGGGAAGAGAATGAGAGTTTTTATGGAGGTCAAGTTGGAATATTTGAGGGATTTTTTGAGTCGAATCTCCTTCATGGAAGTGAAGTGGAAAAACTGAAATCAACTAAACGAAAACGGCAGACTTTTGAGATGGACTGCTAAAGTAGATTAAGGGGGAGCCAGAGTTTTGAGAGATGTCTGGTCATGCAGAAATAATGGAGGACAATACGATTTTGAAAAGGGCTAGGAGATGGGGGAAGTGGATGACCTAGAAAGTGCTTCATATAAAGAATATAAAGAATATAAAGAATATCCTCCACATCTAGGAAGCGGCAGAGTGAATCCATGATAGGCGTGAATGGTACTGTGCATGTAGGGAGCTTCTGTGCACTGTTGCTGAGCTTATGTGCTGATGTGTTTAGTAGCTAATGTTGTGGAAGTTTTCTGAGCAGGGGATTCGTCTGTTGAAGCAGGTAATACCGCCTGCCCTCCGAAATTATCCGTTTTTAAGGAACAGGGCCTATTGCTGGAAAATATATGCATATCAACTGTATATATATACATACATACATACATACATACATACATACATACACATACACACACACACACACACACACACACACATATATATATATATATATATATATATATATATATATATAATGTATATATAATATATATATATATATATATATATATATATATATATATATATATATATATATATATACAGATATATCACTACCCAATCGAAAAATCAAACAAAAGACTATGCACATGAAAAGCCAAGTGGCAGAGATCGACCAACAAGCGTTTGGCCGGTGGAAAAATGTTTCGTGTTTTTGCAAAACGTTTGCAAATGGATTCATTGCTATTCTGGATGTGCCTCATAGATTACTTTACACGAAATCTCGGCTTAATGGAATAATAACGATCGGTTATGAATATGCATGCGTTCGCAGGCAAGCGTTCGGTGCAGAACGTTCATGGCCTTGGCCCGAAGCGTCGAGAGCAATTGCCGGTAGAAGATTTGTATTTTCTTCGCGATTTTCGGTTTTATTCAACGTCACATGAAAAGATACGGGTTTTGGCGCTAATTCGTGTTTGTCTTGTACTCCATTGTGTAATTACGCAATTAGAAGGTAATTTAAGCTATAAAATTTATATCAGCGCTTAAAGATTAGAGGGATTTGATTTGCTTTTAAAACTATAAATATTCTACTTAGACCTAATAGCCTTTATGAATTTCAAGTTACCTTTTCGTTAAAAGTAAAGTGATAACTGAAGACGGAATGTTTGACATGCTATACAAATATAATAAAATGTTGTTTCCTTAATGTATATATAATGAATTTATCGTCTTTTTAAGCATTAATTTACAGATTAAAAAAGTACGACATTCTCTTTCATTCGAAAATCAAATCAAATTATTTCAGCCATCAGTAGGCCTAACCATAAAAGTGATGCAATTTTACATCAGAACTGACTGCTAATAACACTCAATCACTTGGACAAAATTCCTTTACATTTATTTTCATAAGCACTAGTTACTGATGTATCTAAGACATTCGTGGAATGAATAACTTTGAATTACAACGTTCACATATTTGATGCAATGAACTGAAGTAATGCTTTTCCGTCAATTATATGAAAAAGTAACATCATCCTAATCCTATTCAATGAAGGTGTATCATATTTCCCTGTGACAACGAATCCGTATCAAGGGATTTTTTTTTTAAATTTGTAAAAATTGATTTCCATTAAAACAAGTACAAAATGAGCCAAAGTTTCTTCGGCGCAATCGAGTTTTCCGTACAGCCGCTACAGCGTCTAATAAAAAAATAGATCTATCTTTCCGTGGTCTCTGTATAATGCTGTATGAGCCGCGGCCCATGAAAATTTACCACGGCGGGGTGATGGCCTATCCTATATCGTTGCTAGGCACATGATTATGGCTAACTTTAACCTTAAATAAAATACAACCTGTCGAGGCTAGAGGGTTGCAGTTTGGTATATTTAATGATTGGAGAGTGGATGATTAACATTCCAATTTGCAGCCCTCTAGCCTCAGCAGTTTTTAAGATCTGAGGGCGGACAGAAAAGGTGCGGACAGGAAAAAAGTGCGTACAGAATAAAATGCGGATGGACAGACAAAGCCGAGACAATAGTTTTCTCTTACAGAAAACTAAAAAATGCCTAAAAATATATTTCCCAACAGCACCTACTGACAGTGCCTATGAGAATAAGGAGAATAATAATGACAAACAAGAACAGAAAACTCGATTGCGCCGAAGAAACTCCGGCGCAATCGAGTATTCTGTACAGCCGCTACAGCGTATAATCAAGGCGACCGAAAAATAATCTATCTTTCGGTGGTCTCGGTATAATGCTGTATGAGCCGCAGCCCATGAAACTTTAACACGGCCCGGTGGTGGCATACCCTATATCGTTGCCAGAAGCACGATTATTGCTAACTTTAACCTTGAATAAAATAAAAACTACTGAGGCTACAGCGCTGCAATTTGGTATGTTTGATGATTGGAGGAAGGATGATCAACATGCAATTTGAAGCCCTCTAGCATCAGTAGTTTTTAATATCTGAGGGCGGACAGAATAAAGTGCGGACGGACAGACAAAGCCGGCACAGTAGTTTTCTTTTACAGAAAACTAAAACCTATAATCATAATAAATAGGCTATAAAACTTAAAATTATATAAACAACCACAAAAAAAATCCATGATCATACAAATCAACATAATACAACAAATTATTTATGAATTTAAGGTCTCAGTACTAAATAAAACAATAAAAGGAACAAAATAATGCTTTTGAAATACAATAAACTATAATAAATGAAAAAAAAAATTATGCTCATAAAAATTTTAAAAATCAATAAGACAATTACACGATGCTTCTGAAAATAACATATATTCCCATAAAAAAATACCACAAAACACTGCTTACGAGGCTAACATGAATACCTAAAAAAAAAAAAAAAAATAGGATGGCTCTGGGAAAACAATTACAGCCGATATATCTGAAATCTAATAGCAACTGGATATGACCATTGTTTACGGGAATAAATTCATAGTTCCCATCAGCGGGAATCAAATATTCACTTCGGGGAACGATGGCAATAGGCAATTTGTCACTCGTATTTGACAAAAAATGATCTGCATTTTTTTGGTCATCAGACTTGACTAGATTTAAAGAATTCCTGCGATCACATTTTGTTCGGATGATGAGAAGTCACCTTGGGATGTGGTTTTATCTGTTTGACCAAAATATTTTTGAGTTACTGTATACACAGCTGTATTTTTTCGGATGAAATTTCATCTTTATATGTGTATGTGAGATTAAACGCTTTACAGATACTTCTTCAATAGGAATTCTTCTACAAGTTAGGCAATGTTTTAGATTCAAACTTAATCGTTATTCTTAGCAGTGTTTTTGGGTTCGACCGGTAAGCATGCCAATGTAGCCATGGCCCCAAAACTGGGGCCCCGTAAGCCATTACCAGACCAAATGGCACTGGGCTTCATGCATCAGAAAGCCATTTGTGCAGAGAATGTTTTATTAATGAAGGCTGGATAGAATGCCTATTTTATTCATCCACTTAATCCAGGGAAGAGGATGAAGATTTCTGAAACATTATGAAAGGAGGAAAGTGAAAGCTGAATTGAAATACAATACATAAAAAGATAACAAATTCAGGGCTCAATCGCAGAAGCCCTGTTCTTACAAATGGGATTTCATTACCAAACTGAATGGATGGGTTTATGCCGTTATAATATGCAAGGGTTTTGATGCGTAAAAACCAATGCATTTCAGACAGTAACATTTATTTTCTACCACAGCCGGCTAATGAACAATCAGGTTAAATCTGAGCTTGGCCAATGTTTGGCTGGGTGACCACTAATGAACGCCAAGCACCGCTGGCACATGAAACATATCGCAACTTACAACAGACTTCACGATTATGTTACGTGGTGGACAATGAGCCCAAAGATCCAGGAACAAAACACACGCCAAGAAATAAACCACACAAGCAAAGCCACGCCAAAATTCGTCCTCCTCGGGAAAATACGCAGCAAAATATTTTCACGAACATATTTCCTAAAACAGGAGTAAACATTTTATCTCGGCCAATATATGATTTAACTCTCTCGGAGTGGGCCAGGAAGTGAAAATCGAGTTTGATAAATGGAAATGCAGCGAGTGTTTGGCCTGGAAATGTAACAGGCTCGTTTTATCGGGGGGAGAAAGATGGGGAAGTCTGTGAGACGTTTGGGAAATATGTTTTGAAAAAAAAAAGGACAAATTTAATATCATAAGAAATTTATGCACAGTTAAGTGGGCAATGTGGAAATTTATTATTATTATTATTATTATTATTATTATTATTATTATTATTATTGAAACAAGGCGACCCCGTAACGAGGCTATAATATCGAGAATTAAAAGCCAGTAGTAATGTTAAAAATATTTATGCTTTCAGATACTACTCCGTATTCCTCATCAGTCCTACTAACTCCGTACATAAATATTTTTAACACTACTGTGTATTTTAATTATTATTATTATTATTTATATTATTATTATTATTATTATTATTATTATTATTATTATTATTATTATTATTATTATTAATTATTATTATTATTATTCTATTAACATCTGCACTGGAATGAAAAATTAAATCCATAATAATTTAGTGATCTGAATATAGAAAATCTACACATGTCGCTTTCGAGATTGAAATCAGATCTCACTAGCAGGTCCTGGAAAACATACTACGTAGAATTTAAAATATCTGGCCATGAAATCATTGCTGATCTTGTTATTACCTGGTAAAATAAACCGGACCACTACCATACATTCCAGATTTCCTTTCACACAAGAAATGAAAATGAGAAAAGAAATTGTTTTGAATGAAAGGATTAAAGCTCTGGTTTGTATAAATAAGGTTCTAAAAGCAACTAATAATATTCTTGTAACAAACCTTAAGAGCTGGAGTACGGGCTACTAGGTCACAATGAGGTCCGGAAGCGAACAGAAGCGATTTGGTATTATCTGAAATATTCAGCAAGCATTTTCAAAAACATAAGACAATGAATATTCATTTAAGCACTGATGTAAGAGAAAATATTTTTGCAGCATTACCAAAACCAATTATTCTGCAATTATACACCAGAGAAACAGCAAATTAAAACCAGAAGGGGGGAGAAAACGGATATTTGTTTATAAATCTTGAGTTTTAATATATATCATGGATCGCCACTCTAAAACCAGGGAAAACAGAGGCAAAAGCATTTAGTGGGATGCAAGCCCATTCAAAACCAGGGGAAAACACAGTACATTCTGTTTGAAAATTTATAAGAAAAACACTGAGCTATACAAAAAGCATTCTGAAGCTTGGGAAGAAAACGTGCAAAAGAATTCCAAGGGCCAGGAAAAACTGAGGCATATGGATTCCATTCCTGGGAAAACACAAACAAAGGCATTCTAAAGCCAGGAGGAAACCAGGGAAAGAAGCAAACTGGGAAAACAGAGTAAATTCCTAAAGCTAGGAGAAAACAGAGGCAAAAGCATTCTAGTGGGAAAAACAGAGGCAACCCCATTCCAAAACCAGGGGAAAACACAGGCAAAAGCATTCTGTTCTGGGGAAAACAGAGGTAAATCCACTCCTACACCAGGGGAAAACAGAGGCAAAAGCCCTCTAAAACCAGGGGAAAACAGAGGCAAAAGCATTCTAGTGGGAAAAACAGAGGTAAAAGCACTCTAAAACTATGGGTAAACACAGAGGCAAAAGCATTCTAAAGAAATTTAACGTTAACTTGAATGCAAAATAAGTTGGTCTAACCTTTCAGGATAAAGCATCGTCTTAACTTGACATCTAAATTATGCTTGGAATTTTTCAATTAAGAGCGCCATTTCTAGACAAATTAATTAAATTATATTTTCAACGTTTTTCTAACCTCGTTATGTGCATGTAATTCTACGAATTTCGGCCTGGGAAGGATAATAAGTTCATGCCCTTAATTTATACGAAATTCCAGATTTAGATTTTTCGGCAGAAGACTAAAGTTATTTCAATAATAATAATAATAATAATAATAATAATAATAATAATAATAATAATAATAATAATAATAATAACTCGTCTTTACTGCAATTACTGTATTTTCATGTTCAATATATTGATAATTTTATGGATCATTCCAACAAAAATGTTAAGAAAATTGGCAATGTGCTTACTTAACCGGTTCTTTCCTTTTAAACACCAATACATATTCCTCTCTGGGATATATAACTGTACACGAAATAAATCCATAAACAAAAACAAAAAAAATTCGGCCATAATATAACAGTACGAAAACAGTGCAGTCACCAAACAAAAAATTGGTTCCCAGATTTGGCCTAAAACTGAATCCCGTTATTTCGCCCCACCATTTATTTGGCTTAACTAATCCTGCGGTTAGAGAACTGTCTGTTAAAAAAAATGAAAATAATAACTGAAAGTGTGACTATCCCAAACCCGAAGCTTTTTATACCTTTTTTGTTTATACTGACAAGTATCAAGATCCAGAATGACAACGGAAATATAAAATGGTAAAAGTAAAATAAATAATGGGGTTTATTCTCTACCGTGACAAATATGGAGATTCAAACTGGCACATCAATTACTTGAGAAACGGATTTGTATGCGTATTCTAATCGAACCTAAGACAGTTAAAGAAAAAACTTGAAGTGCTGAAAGGTATTCACAATATTGCCTGAATCTTTACGTGTTAACGATACAGCATTAAAGTTTGAATATTTAAACTATTTCTAAATGACATCAAAATCTTATATATACCCATTTTCATTTTACTACGTAGGCATTGCTCCATCATTTTAATAGCAAGCTGCATAAAATTATGCTCAGTTAAAGTGATGCTTGCCCCAAATATTTCCGCTCCGTTGTGTTCATTATTTCATATTATAATAAGTGACTAAATTAATTTTCCTAATCGGGATCGTTTGTCATTACTATTCAAAGGATAACATTCCAAAATGAAACACCCACTGCTTGTGTTTATTTTATCTTCTGTGATTTGATAACCTAATCAATTTATCCAGGGGGATTAAATGGCCATCAATTTTGAAGGGATATCACTGTTAAGCACATTTATGCTCTCTGTGTTCAGTATCATCATAAAATGCAGTATTTGTGACTGCAGTTAAAGCTGAAGGTAACTCTATGGCTAGATTAATAATAATGATTCTTCAGTTGCTTTTTTTTCAGGCTTTATAATGATCTAATTCTGCTGTCAATAGATCCCTAAACTCCTTCGAATTTTTCAGTGTCTATCATAGACGTTTTTTATGCAAAATGCATTTGCTTTTCATGGATAGTCACCTATCAAAGTAATAGCCACAACCAATGATGTTTCACTTTTCTAATAGAGAGAACGTGACATCCACACAACTTCTAAAGGTTAAGGGTGGTGTATATTTCATCCACAATCCTCCTATTTATAATAATAATAATAATAATAATAATAATAATAATAATAATAATAATAATAATAATAATAATAATATTTATCATTATTATTATTATTATTATTATTATTATTATTATTATTATTATTATTATTATTTCCTGTACGTATGTCAATGAGAGAAGTTATATAATTCACGAATTTTGAAAAAGAGATAGATGTATTACTAAAACAAAGGAAAAACTTAAGATTTTGCTAACAAAAATCAAACTGATAACCGTAGGCCACTGCATATCACATAAGGCTCCGAAGAGCAGAGATTGTGGATGAGGTGACAAGCCCCATAAGATAGACATGTTAAACTTTACAGTACATATGTTTGGACATTCATACTAGAAACACATCTATATGAAATTAAAGGAATAAATTTTTTTTTTATAAAACATACGTACTGACATATCCAAATGGCACACTGAAATAAATGAAGGACTTGAACAATCTTCTCCATGAGAACACCCAAAATCATTTTGATTGCTTTGAAGAGCAACAAAATGTTTTCATTCCAGTTTAATATTATTGGGGTCAACGGCTTCGTCCAGTAACCTTTGGAAGACAGGGAACATATCAACTCTTTTCATTTACTGGTGTTCATATTCCCAGGATAACTTTTGTTTTACTGTATTCCTAATGGAAAGCGAATACTAGTATTCAACCAACGCGCCCGCCCCCCACCAAAAAGCATACACACACACACACACACAAATAACATCAGAAGAAACCAGACCAGGACCTCTACATTCGGTACAAAGCCACAGAGTAGAGGATCATTGCCAGACTGACTGACTTTACGGAACTTGGCGTTGTAGCGACTACAAACAAACCCGTTTACTCCCGTAAACACAAACAAATAAGCTCATATTACCAGCCAACATTCACCGTTATTATTCCAGTGAAAAGACAAATGATAAATACTCTCACTCGTGTCTAAACAAAAGGATATTTAACAAAGAAAAATTTTCTTTTCGGTCAAATAATACTTTTTTTGAAAACTGCCACATAATTATGTTGGGGGCACTCGCCGATAACCTTTTGAAATTATTGGCACTAATTACATTGCGTAACTGTTGATCGGAGCTCAATAATGAGCACTGAATTACTTATTAATGATGAGTCATGATGCTCTAGTACTGGCTCTCAACAAAAGGAACAGTACGTATTATTAATGTCAGGTAAGGTCAATGATCTAACGATTTTTACGTATACAGAAACAAACATTTGTAGTACACATATCGACATGATAATTACTTTCACTGGTTCTTTACAGAGAATGTTATGTTCACAAAAGCTTGGCTATATGTTCATAGATGATATATATATATATATATATATATATATATATATATATATATATATATATATATATATATATATATATATATATATATATATATATTGTTATACATTATTATACAGTAGATTATTCCATATAACATTACAATTAAAATTTACACAATGTATGGCACTATCATAAAATAACTTTAAAAATAAGTCACGAGGAATGTAACTTCGGTATCAAGTCAGAAACCTATCACATACAAACAGTCCCTCGAAAATTTGTTACAAAGCCTAAACTCCTAAGACGGTACAGCAACAGCGAGAAGAAGAAAGAGAAAATGAGCAGTTATCCCTATCTCCTTTAAATTCAACGACGAGGACCCAGTCGTATAAAAGCAATAAGACGAACCTTCCCATCACGCCACTCCATCACCCCAAAGATCCAGGGCCTTATGGCGAACGTCAAAAAAGTGAGTATATGGACCCAACAGTTCGTTTCCTCGGATGAGGAGCAAGAACTGATAATGACGTCTTTTGATGCATGACATGAGATGACTCGGAAGGAGTAAAGGGCGACGGATTCTAGCTTTGAGAGGTCCTCTGACCCCGTTTTATTATGGCAAACTGGTGCTTGAGCCAGACACTTAATGTGTTTGTTGCAAGGTTCAGCGACGCCTGGTATTTTTCAATGCCCGGACGCCTGACCAAAAGCTTTATCCTGTTCTGTTAGGTTGGTTTGGGGAGAGTTAAGTTCTTTAAGCTTTTTTCACTGTGAGACGATACTGGATATGGATTGGTATTATTACGATTTAGCTTCAAGTATGAAAACTAGTGTAAACTCTGAATGCAATGTTATTCTACATATAACGTAATTAACATAGAATTCAGAAGGATATAATATAATTTCTTACTGATGGCTGCAGACATGAAAACGAAAACCATTTATTAAATCAACTGAACGAACATAAGCACGGAGCGAAAAGCGAGGGCCTTATTCCTCTTAAAATTAGTTTTGATTCCAAAAAGAAATCCATAAAGAGAGGTTAAATCTCCCACTTTACAGTCTTCTTTTTACGGGAAGGCGGACGAGTAAACACTGACCGTAAATATAGGCAGCCAAATATGACTGACGTTTGCATCACGCCTCTGATTGGCCGATGTATAGTTGAAGCACTGAACCTCCACCAATCACGAATTGGTTCCAAGATAATCAACGGCGAATATTTACATTAAGCTCCGAAAGAAAAGAACAGCGAAGTGCAGGATTGCCCTAAGGTTACCGTCCATGACAAGCGTTACTCAAACTGTAACAAATCTTACTGGCCTGGTGCACGTGAAAGTGGGTCTCAACACTGCCCAAAATCCATCTCTTCATTATATTTTAGTAAACCAAAAAAGAAAGCGAGGAAAGAGGAGATGGCATATAGTGAATATAAGAAGTAGACTTGGGCATTTTTAGTTTTCTGCAAAAGAAAACTACTGAGATGGCTTTGTCTGTCCGTCCGCACTTTTTCTGTCCGCCCTCGGATCTTAAAAACTACTGAGGCTGGAGGGCTGCAAATCGGTAAGTTGATCTTCAACCCTCCAATCATCAAACATACCAAATTGCAGCCCTCTAACCTCAGTAGTTTTTATTTTATTTAAGGTTAAAATTAACCATGATCGAGCGTCTGGCAACGCTATAAGATATGCCACCATCGGGCCGTGGCTGAAAGTTTCATGGGCCGCGATTCATACAGCATTACACCCTACAGATAACTCGACTGCGCCGAAGAAACTTCGGCGCATTTTTTACTTGTTTTTCTACTTGAGAGGAACTGTCTAACAAATGGGATTGCACCCAACACCTGGCGTCTGTCGTCAAGAATGAATATAATAATGGAATATTCAAATGGTTGCGAAACAATCTAATGTCAATATCAGGCTAATAATAATAAAAAAAATGTGGTACAGCAACGGTATCTGCAATGCTGGGAATTATTCAGCTGAGAAAAAATTTAGACTTTTGGGCAGATTAAAAATAAGCCTTTTGCATGTCATCCACTGAATGAAATATCGCGATATTTCACTGTGACAATTCACCTTAATATCATCAAATATTTCATCTCCTTGCAATCATCCTTCTTTGACAGGTGTCTCTTCGTAATTCAGCGTCACTGAATTTTTTATCAGTGCCGTCACGCAGGCGAATCCGTTAATAGCTGTAAAATGAAGAACTGCAAGAGATTTCGCTAAAAATATTGACATTCAATTATACTGAATGTGAGAAACTTTCGAACTATTTTGAACGCAATGGGCCGAAGTTTCTTCTGCGCAATCGAGTTTTCTGTACAGCTTATAATCAAGGCCACCGAAAGTATATCTTTCTTTCGGTGGTCTCGGTATAACGCTATATGAGCCGCGGCCCACGAAATTTTAACCACGGCCAGGTGGTGCTCCGTCCTATATTGTTGCCAGAAGCATGATGATGGATAGCTTTAACCTTAAATAAAATAAAAACTACTGAGGCTAGAGGGTTGCAATTTGGCGTAGTTTTTAAGATCTGAGGGCGGACAGAAAAAGTGCCGGCACAATATTTTTATTTTACAAAGAACAAAAAATGACTGTTGGGGACTTGGAAGACATTGAGACCCACTACATCTCTCAATCGAATCCCAAGGTTTGTTGCAAGCTTATGAGTGTCAAGCTTGAGAACCTTCTGAAAAGTGCGGAAGCCATTTGCAACGAGACGTGTAATTTCTTGCACCTGCTGATCATCATTTACGATTTTTTATTCTTTTAAAAATCGTCGTAGATATAATTTTATGGCAAAAAGATTTAAAAACGTCATTTTGTTAATATAATTACTATCGTTAATGCTTCGCGTCCTTCAGCTATTTTTACTGAAAATATCCAAGACGAATGAAAACACCGATGATGACAATTCGTCAACTGATCCAGAGAAAAATAACCACTTTGAAAAATAAAATGATTAAGAATTTTTCCCCGACGTCTATCAACAGAATTAAAGCTTAAATGAGACTCAAAAATTTTTCAGTTCATGCTTCTCTCTCTCTCTCTCTCTCTCTCTCTCTCTCTCTCTCTCTCAAATTATCTATTATAAAGTGAGAATCCTTTCTTCGCATTCAACGCCGGCAATGCTATCACTCCCGCCGTGAACTACCCGCAAGCGAGTGTCCCACTAATAATATTTTGATATTCAATCGATAAGAGAGTGAAATGCGTCTTATCTTTGTTCCTTGTTCGACTGTAGCACTTTAGCATGCTCGAATGATAACGAAACGGCTCGCAATCACGCGAGTCTCGATCTTGGGGCTGAGAAAGTGGTTGTCATTTTTCATATTCATGTTCACGAGTTTTTCCATTCAAGGTCAGATCAGCGTTCGTGAATGCAAGGCGGCTTGGCAATCATGAATAGTGTTTAGGCGAGGAATGTCAAGTGTGAAGGTCTCCTTCAGTACTGAAAGACTTTACACTTCGCCAGGTATAGGTATTAATACTTTGCGTGGACTTGTGCTTCGTTGAAGGACTTAATTTTTCGGAGGAATGACGTAAATTCTAACCTAACAATGTTCACTGAAAGTATTGTACTTTATATTCAATTTGAAAATATTATACTGAAAATATTGTACTTTATATTCAATCTGAAAATATTATATTTTATATTTATTCTTAAAATATTATGCTTTATACATTGTTAGTGGTATTTTAAACTGAATCGTTATAAGGACTTAATCCTTCGCGAGTTGAAGTGCTTTATACTTGACCATAAAAAGAAATTTATACTTCGTCGGTATGAGGAATTTAAACTTCAAAGGAGGACTTTTAGAAAAGGATATTTTCCTTGGATGGCGAAGGACTTTATACCTTATCTGGAAAAAGACTTTACACATCATCATCAGAAGGAGTTGATCCCCTCATCAGGAAATGACTTTCCACTCTGTCACGGGATGATCTTTATTTAAACTGAGCCAGGAGAGGGTCTCTAAAGGGTCACCTGGATTTCATGCAAAACCAAGATGTGAATTTAATTTCGGATCTTTCCTAGATAGTGACCCCCAAGGGTTTTAACCCGGTATGTATCCACCTTTGCGGCGTGTTTCGTACAAGCCCGTTGGGGATTACCGTAAAAACATAACAAAAGACTGTAAACATCATAAAATTAATGGCACCCAAGAAATGTTAGTCGTAGATAACGACCCCCGAAAACCCTGAGGGGTCACTATCTAGGAAAGATCCAATTTCTACTAAGATGGAATTTATACTTTTTCATGGCACTGGCTTTACAATTTATCTAGAATGAAACTTTCCAGTTTGTTAGGAGGCGGCCTTCGTACTTCGTTAGGTGAGTAACTTAAATCGCTCAAAAGCCTTTGCCTAGGAAGCATACGCGCTATAAAGGTATAAAATATAACAAAGGAAGACTCACGGAAGTATATCCGACACGCTGAGGATTTTACAGAAGAATAAACGATTCTTCATAAACGCAAACGGAAGAAAGAGTTGATATCTATGTGATATATTTGATCGCAATCTAAAATAAAGGGAAAATGTGACATCTTACGATATCGAAATATTTTACGAACACGGGAATTCCACTGCAGATAAATATATATATATATATATATATATATATATATATATATATATATATATATATATATATATATATATAATTATATTTGTATATATATGTATATATGAGTATGTGTGTATATATAAACACACTAAAATAAAAATATCGTTAAAATATCATAATAAACATTAACTTAAAACACTCATCAAGTTAACAAGAGCAGACACACAAAGTACGCAAGGACGAAAAATGGAATAAAACGTGTTTGGCACCTTTTGGCTTAAAAGCATAGGGATAAAAATACGATATGATTCCTTTAAAGGTGAAATACGGGCAGCCGGTATTTGATGTAGGGAACCAGGTATAAAGAAAGGTAGGTCACTGGATTTATGTTACGGTTGATTTAGCTGGTGGTGGATGATTTATTTGAATTTAAGTTAGAGTATGTCTGAGTTTCCGTATGTTATTTTTTTTATTATGGCTTTTATGGTAAAAGCGTCGCTGTTAGAGACAATTGTAATAGAACATTAAAATAGAAAAATGAATAGCGTTAGCAAGCGAGGAGTCATCAGCAACAACAACAACAACAATAATAATAATAAATAATAATAATAATAATAATAATAATAATAATAATAATAAAAATTACAAAATACTCATAGTAGCATGAGTCTTAAAATGGAGAAGCATATACACGACTGATTTGCTTCCCAATATCAATAATTGCTTCTAATAATAATAATAATAATAATAATAAAACAAGTCCCAACACCAAAAGCTTTCTTTCCTGGAAGAGAGAAATCCAGAAAAACAATTTTTCAGGAAAGTCTGAATATAAATGAAGGACTACCCGCCCTGGATTAAAAGTCTAAACAAGAGGCAAGTTCCCTTACACTCTGGATAACTTTTCGCTCTTACTTATTTATCGATTTGTCACTACTTCCTTTTAGGTTAAATTTTACTTTTAAAAAGGACTTATCCGCTTTCATTATCTAATGGAAGCGACCCACTGTGTTCTCTTAAAGGAGACCCACTGTGCATCAAATTATAATAAAGTTATGGAACAAACTTAACTGGTAATGATCTATCTGTTAATACTAATGCCCAATTCATGGAAATGAACTTCTTTAGTTTGAAACTATCTCTGGGAATTGAAAGTATTTTTCATAACGATTTGTCTTTTAACATAATATCTCGAAAATGTGTTGGAAATAGCACGAAAGCGCTTAGTACTCCTTTCTTTTATTTTTCCTGTAGCCGTTAGCTGATTATATTGCCACACGCTATTTAGTGGCATATGAGCGTATCTTCATCAATATCGAGCAGCAAAATAATGATTTAATATCGTTATTAAGATACTAGAAAACTGGCTAAAATTAAACTTTTAATGACTGAAAACATCTTACAAAAGATTACACTCATGACTGGGAGAGAGAGAGAGAATTACTTTATTTAAAATCGAATAATCAACACCTTCTGGATATATTATTGCTATAAAGTGGAGACAACATCCCTTTGAGATAAATTTGACTGAAAACATCTTACAAAAGATTACACTCATGACTGGTTGAGAGAGAGAGAGAGAGAGAGAGAGAGAGAGAGAGAGAGAGAATTACTTCATTTAAAATCGAACAATCAACACCTTCTGAATATATCACTGCTATAAAGCGGAGATAACATCCCTTTGAGATAAAATACTTGAAAGCCCGACATTAGTGTGCTTATTTCTTGATCCTTTTCAATATATTTTCCAGCCCTCGTGAAGTTCACCATAATTATTATACCCGCACAAATCTACCGTTGGTTCCGGTCATTCCTCTCCGAATAAATTAAAAATCTCAAGTCCACTGAATGGCCTTAGAATTCCTCTGAATGAATGTACACTCTCTCTCTCTCTCTCTCTCTTCCCAAACATGACCAGAACACAGTAGGAAGATAATACCAAGAAAGTAAGAATCCGAAGGAAGAAATCTGAAGGAGGAAGAATGGTCTTTAAAAGGAAAATGCTGACTCAGCATTTATTCACTGCTTCAGAACCTAATTCCCTCTCTCATGGGGCAGGGGATAATGGGGTTGAGAGAGGTGGAAGGCGTAGGGGACAGGGGAGTCAAAGGGAATGGGGCTGAGGTATCAGTTCCAGCGTAGTGGAAAATTAGAATCTTGATGGGGAAGGACCGAACGGAAAGTTGGTAGTCACATATTCCGATGCATTGTAATACCCTCAGTGGGTTGCCGCTTCTGTTGCATTATCTCTGATTAATCTTTTACTTGGTTTGATACACATCCACACATGCATACATACATACATACACACATTATATATATATATGTATTATTGTATAATATATATATAATATATATATATATACACACATACATATATATATATAGAAGAAGAGAGAGAGAGTGAGAGAGAGAGAGAGAGAGAGATATATATATATATATATATATATATATATATATATATATATATATATATATATATATATATGTGTGTGTGTGTGTGTGTGTGTGTGTGTGTGTGTGTGTGTGTTTATGAGAGAGAGAGTGTGTGCATTAACGTATGTATGTAAGTAGGGTTTAAGTTTGTGGAGCAATTATTGGGGCAAAGAAAATTAACATGAAATTGCTGAGACATGAAAGTTGTTGATTCGTATACAGTAGGTATCCGAGGGTAGAAATCATGGATAATGTTGGGATGATAAGAGAAAAGGCGAAGCAAGATAGACAGGACCGGGGTGTGCCAAAAACCTGGAGAGTGCTTGGATCGTCTGCGGGAGACAAAGTGAGGATGTATATGTATGAAGTTACGTGAGGATGTTGAATGCGACTAAAACAAAAAAGATTTGAACCAGCTGAGATGAACTGTGCTCTTAGTATGTGTACAGTGATTAATATTTAATAAACTAGTATTGTGAAGAGACATAAAAGAAGTAGTAAAAGTTAATTTAAATTTATTTGTTTATATATAAATGATGGTATATATTGTATATATATATATATATATATATATATATATATATATATATATATATATATATATATATAATATATCAACTTTATCACTTACAATTACTAACAGGAACTCATTGAAACTGGATGGTATCTAGCGGAGATATTTATTCAAAACTGAATAAATATCTCCTCCATCCAGTTTAATCAGTTTCAATAATATATATATATATATATATATATATATATATATATATATATATATATATATAAATATATATATATATAGGTCATTTATTTATATATAAATATATATATATATACATATATATATATGGTGTGTGTGTCTGTAGTTTATGCTTGCACATGTGCATACATGCATGCATGAAGATGTGAAGAAGCGCACTCCCAAATATAGAGCTAAAGCTTTTATACAACAAGTCAGCTACCAAGAAAGTGTATTGAACCAAAGAGAAACCCACTGTGAGTATTAAAGCTCGAGAATGAATGAGAAAACAGCAGAAACAACACGATTTACTTCGGGCTTTGCGAAAGACGTGAAAAATGGCCGTCGAATTAATGGTATTGTCGAGAGGAATGATCAATCAGGAAATGGAGCCAGAAGGCGGCCATTATGTAACTTTTTTTTTTTATTTTTTTTTCTTTATTGGGAAATAAATCAGCCTTGGAAGAAATGTAGAGGAAGTGGTTTATAACATTAGACGTTTTATAAGTACTAATGAAAATTTCTGATCACACGGAACTGATTTAAGTGTGATTTCTTTGCTTTGAATTTACGTTTGAACATTTTATAACTTGGTACTTTCCCTTTATTGATATCATCATCATCATCATCATTACCATAATGCTATCAGACAATAATAATAATAATAATTATTATAATAATAATAATAATAATAATAATAATAATAATAATAATAATAATAATAATAAACAATGAGACCTAAATATAAATGAGTCAGCATTCTTTCCAAAGCAGAATTGGGAGAACCTTCCCAAACACCCGATTAATGCACTTTCACCTCATGGCTTTCACTTATTTCCATTTTCTTAAAGCAAAGCGAAGTGTCTGCAAAATCAACGAATCATCAGCTTTTCGGAAAACGGGTTCCGGGAGGCATTTTCCCCATATGTAACCGAGTACCGGGACCTTTCCTTGAAAAAGGCGGGACGCCATGTCTTACAAAACTAACCATAGAATTTTCTTGAAAATAATCTCATTATGTTTCCCACATCCAAATTACCAAGTAATACCTAATCTAGCCTATCCTAACCTAACCTAACCTATGGGCATGGCAAAATAAAGGGGGGGGGGTGGCTGGTGCAATACTAGCATACATCTCAGGAATTTGCTTCCAAGAGTTTGCCTTCGGTTGAATAGGTTTTTTTTTTTTACTAAATAACCAAAATTGAAATATAGATAATAATCTAAGCATCTCTGCAACTTTTCTTCAGTTCATATCAAAACACAAATTGTCATGGAAGACTTCAGTAAACCCCTTGCCTCTTTAGTTTTATGCAAAAGAAACTATTGTGCCGGCTTTGTCTGTCCGTCCTGTGTCAGCACTTTTCTGTCCGCCCCCAGATCTTAAAAACTACTGAGGCTAGAAGACTGCAAATTGGTATGTTGATCATCCACCCTCCAATCATCAAGTATACCAATTTGCAGCCCTCTAGCCTCAGTAGTTTTTATTTTATTTAAGGTTAAACTTAGCCATGGATCGTGCGTCTGGCAACGATATACGACAGGCCACCACCGTGCCGTGGTTAAAGTTTCATGGGCCGCGGCTCACACAGCATCATACCGAGACCACCGAAAAATGCATCTATTTTCGGTGGCCTTGATTACACGCTGTACAGAAAACTCGATTGCTCCGAAGAAACTTCGGCACATTTTTTACCCTTTTGTTACGAGTTCGGGTTACTCGCTCTCCCTGCGAGCGATAACAAAAGATATTTCGGCACGTCAGCATTCACTCGCTTTAGGAGCCTTTTGTTTGTGAGCTGCTGCAGCGCAGATTTTCACCTAAGACTTTAGACGTTGAGAAGGTCAAAAGTTCAGGCCGTGAAGAGACGTTTCGCGGAAATGGCGTATTACTGTTTCTGTCTTGACGCTTTTCGGCTTTCGCTTCTGCCACTGAATTTTCTCTTTCCAGTTGTTTGTTTACGCAGACGCATCGCGCGTAAACCTGATGCTTCTAGAAACAATTCTGATGTTGCCATTAGTGAAAACTGTAATTAACGGAAATGATGGAACCAGCAACAAATGTTCTAAATAACAATAGTCCAGCATTGATAATAATAATAATAATAATAATAATAATAATAATAATAATAATAA
>NC_089755.1:39150120-39162620 GCF_040412425.1 Macrobrachium rosenbergii
CATCCTGCAGAAACGAATAGCGTGCAGCTATGTTCCCGTTCTGTGTTTCCGCATGCGTACTCGTTTTAGCTGATTCACAAAGCAAATCTAATGCAAACAAATAAGAGATAAATGTGTTGATGAAGAACACAGTGAGTGCCTGTAGCGTACTGAATAGTGTCAATCAACAGTATTATAATAAAAATTTACGTTAAAATAATAATTAAGTAGAAAAAAGATATTCAAATGCTTTTTTATAAATACATGGGTAAACGTCAATGAATTCAATATTAGCAGAGCTTAAAATGATAAGGTTCAATAATGGTAGATTAAGTCACACTTCATGGCAGAATTTCCTCAAGTACTGAACAGATATAAAAATATAAAACACTTTCTGCCTCTTTTATCTCTTACTTTACCTTTTAAAGCCTCTTTCTTTATGCAGGCTCTGACTATAATAATACCTGTGTATACAACAGAAAGACTTTTCTTTATGTAGGCTGGCTATGATAATACCTGTTTATACAACAGACATACTTCATAATTCACTTTAAAACATTTTTAAAAGATTCCTCTCCGTTGCTCAATTGCCGTAAATCTGGAAAACTGCATTATATGAATAAAGATTCCCGATTCGCTCATGGTGGACTATGTAACAAGACATAAAATTAAAAAAGATTTTTAGTTTTCTGTAAAAGAAAACTATTGAGATGGCTATTTGTATGTCCGTCCGAACTTTTTCTGTCCGCCCTCAAATCTTAAAACTACAGGGCTAGGGGCTGCAAATTGAAGTGATAATCCACCTCAAACCATCGACACACCAATTGCAGCCCTCTAGCCTCAGTAGTTTTTATTTTTATTTAGAGTTAAATTTAGCCATGATCGTGCATCTGCACCTTCTACAGTGCAACAATACATGCCACCACAGGCCGTGGCTGAAAGTTTCATGGCGGCCAGAAGTTTCCGGCACGTGGCTGAGGTTTCATACTGGCATTATACGCTGTACTGAAAACCTTCAGCGCATTTTTCACTTGCTTTTTTATCAACCAGGCAAGAGTTATCCAATCGTTCCCTGTAGATTATGTACATAAATATTCAGTAATTCCTTATCTTTACTACGGACAAACTGTAAAGCGTCTTTGAGAATATGGCATTTCAGCAACGTCTCCTTTACACTCATCACTAATTCAAGAGCATGGGCTGGGTGCAAGAGTCCACTGGGTACGTTTGTTGCGTGAAATTAATTACAGTTATGAAGCAAAAGGTAAAACTGGATGACATGACCATCGTCAAAAGCAGTCTGCAACCAAGAATGGGTGACTTGGATGATCTCTCGGCACCAAACCTAAGTTTCCTTTTAATCTTTTTTTTTAATACTGAAGTATGATCACTTCTCCGTAACGTTCAATGATAAATTTCTTTTTTACTTTACATAATTCCGTTTTAATTTTACTCATGTTTCTCGTGGAATTCCTTCAGTTTCTGACTGATTTTTTCTGTGATTTAACGAAACTTTGTAAATCTATGGTTTGTATCTAGATATGACATCATTTACCGTCTGGTAAACACACACACATATATATACATATATGTATATATATTATGTATTATATACATATATATGTGTGTGTGTATGTATATAATGTTGCCACTTCGTTTCATTCAGTTTCCTTTTCAACCCACGATATTACCAGAAGATGCAAAGCCTCTAATAGTAACTGCTAATAAATTCATAAGGTTTTTGTGAAATATTGCATGAATAATAAATCAGATATTGAAGTACTGACAACTTATTTGTGTAACTCCCCATGAAAAAGGGTTTCATTCACAAAAACGTTACTATTACGCAACTGTTTTCACTTACTTTAAGTTTAAGTGATTTGTTGACGGGCGTTTAGCTACTTAACAGTATCACATAAAACGGATTACTTTAAACCAATTTTATCAAGATCCTTTTTACCTTTGAGTTTTTATTTCACCACAAAGAGATTGGCCTATCTGTTCCAATAAAAGTTAAATTCTTTTGGAACAAATCTCTCTCTCTCTCTAAATAAATAAATAAATAAATAAATCAATCAATCAATCAATCAGTCAATCGCCAGCATGGTGTAGCCTGTCCGGCTTCCATCTTGGTTAAAATATTTACAAGTTTCATCTTGGATATAAATTTTCCATAATAAAAGTTCCACTTCGTAATTCAGTTAAACAAGTTTTCTTGCCACATAATCGTTCCCCTGTATCTCACTATATAAGATCTCTCTCTCTCTCTCTCTCTCTCTCTCTAACAATACATAAGCCAGATTCTCCGACTCAAGATGAACAACAGAAAACGGAGTCCGTTGTTGGTATTTTGATTAATATATACCTTTGTTATAAAAGGGTGTATTATAATATAAAAGGTTTTCTACCACTGTAACAATTCAGATGTTCATTTTATTATGTAAACCAAAGTGACAATCAAAACCAGACCCAAGAACCGGTTCTTATCTTTCCATAAACACTAACATTAGCCCTGAACTTAGGCTAATTTACCGATTAATTACATCATAAAATGTGGTACCGCAACTAGCAAGGTCGTACTAGCCAAGAAACCCTAACGTAAGTAAGTTTTGATTTTATCACAAGCGTTCTCATTTTCTCGTATGCCTAAATTTTTTCCCTTTCAAATTTTCGTTTGTTCAGCTGCACCCCATTAATTTTCAGTAATTTTTTGCGATACAGCGGGAAAAAAATAGTTAATATACTAATTTTTTCTGAGAAATGCCAGCCATATGAGAAGCTAAAAGCTGAAAAAGAATACACATAATATGCAAATCTGATACCCAAAAAATCATGGATAATATATGTATTATTAAGTTTCTGTGCGTTTTTGAAAAATAATCTAATATATCAAATAGACATAACACATTAGAATTCGGATTCTGTCAAATATATTTATCCGTAAACCCCAGGAACTTTGACTGACGGCTTGTAACTCATTGCCTACAAGATTAACAAGAAATTCACTGAAATAAGTGTGACATTAGAAAATAGCATTTTCAACCCCTCTTCAAAGTGCTAGTTATCTCACGTGAATTATGGATTAAAGCCCCCCAAGCAACTGCGTCAAATTGAAAAGGGTAAGACATTTATCATTCCAGAATACAGACGAAAATATCGTCAAAATCAATTAGAAATTCAACGACTACATACCATTTTGCTTGTATACCCTTCCCGGTCAAGGCATCAATGACGGAGTGCCTCTTCTAAAAGTTAATTTAGTCTGTCAAGGGTTTGAATATTCCGAGTTTCACTTCACATCGGACTCATACTTAAGTAGTACTAACTCTCGACAATCACCCTCACCCTTCCCTTCCCCACCCCAACCCCTAACAACCGAGCATTCTCTAACCACCTTTTGTTTTAAGCATCGTATTTTTTACTTTCCATTTCCTATGTTGGTATGTCAGAGAATTATTTTCTTCTTGCGAAATTATTTTTATTATTATTATTATTATTATTATTATTATTATTATTATTATTGCTGTTTTTCTTACTGTTGATCGCATTTTTAATATTAGTAATGTGAGAGCAATTCTTGTCCATTTTATTTTATTGTCAGATGGCTTTACAATAACAGTAATGACTGTGATGTTACAAATGATATTAAACTCTTTGAACATCTACATACTGTCTTTGCAACTTTTGTAAATATATTTTAGCCACTTACTCGTATTGGTATTTGAGTATAACTGAGTCGATTCAGAAATTACAATACGAAATGAGAAAGGTAAGGACAATTATTCCTTGCCCATAAAGATATTTCATTCTTTAGAGAACTTCGTTTTCATGCACACACACACACACACACACACCTGCACGAAGAGATATTCTGTATGTTTGTGTATAAGGTTTTTGGTAAAATCAAGTAAACATATTTCAGTATTTTTTGTCTCATTCGCAAGAAAAACTTTGTATATTTTATTTCTTTTTACTGCAAATCAGTAGAGGCTGTTTCTCATTAATATAAGAAACATTTTTCTTACTGCAAATCTGTAGAGGCGTTCTACATGTAGATTTCTCCTTTGTCGAAATGCACACACACACACACACACACACACACACATGCAAATAAGCGAACCGGTGGTCGGACGGGTATCCCAGGTCATGAATATGACCATGTTAGGTCAAAGGCTGAAGGAACGCATTTTATGGTGGATACGCTTTCACATAAAAAAAAACACGCATATATATATTTGGTTTTAAAACAAAACTATTTTCGAAGGAAAATCAAATATAGTCCTGTGGAATATGATTTTTTTTTTCAGCCGTGAAATAGGAAGGGCAATTCTATGAAAACAGAGATGAAATGAACCCAGTACCACATTCGTTTTAAGATCAGTGGCTATGTAATCTCTCTGTCTCTCTCTCTCAATATCTCTCTCTCTCTCTCTCTCTCTCTCTCTCTCTCTCTCTCTCTCTCTCCATGGCCTTTGGTGACGAGAAAGCAGAGATCAAAACGATTACATTCAAAGGATATCACAGGGAACTGTTGTTAGACAGGTGTGGTTTGGAAAGACGGGAGAGGGTGAGAAGTGGCAGCAGAATACAGGCTGCGAATGTCGGTGATTTGGAAAGAGAAATTGTTGGCAATGACAATAAATAACATATGGGCGGTGAATAAGTTAGGAATATACAAAACTGAAGAGGGTATGAAAGAAACATACAATGAACTGACTGGAGGAGGTGACCTTGTTGTTCGGAGGAAACTGTTCATGTGGCTACGAAAGCCACTGAACATAATATGATATGTATTCTACGATAATAGTATACATATATATATATATATATATATATATATATATATATATATATATATATGTATATATAGATGTCTATATATATACATATATACATATATATATACTATATATAATATATAATGCATATATATATGTATATGTATATATATATATATACAGTATATATATATATATACTCTATATAGTTATATATATATGAAACAACCCAAATATAAACAATATATAGTGATATATACTTGTTACACACATTGTTAACATATACACATGGAAAATATATAACACACACATATATATACTGTATATGTGATTGGATACACACACACACACACACACACAGGAAGACCATCACACAGAATTATATATGAAGATCAGTTACTATATATATATATATATATATATACAAATGAAAATATATATATATATACTTTCTCTTATATATATATATATATATATATATATCCAATATATAAAATATCAAAGCAATGGTTATATATAGTTCAAAGTGGCGAGATCTATATATATACTATATTTTATTATCGTAGACAAAAACAATACATATCATGTTTTATTCAGTGGCTCTTGCAATTTTTGTTCCATCACATAACAGTTTCCTCCGAACAACAAGGTCATATCTCCCCTCCAGTTTCAATCTTTGGATGCTGCTAAACGTTTCAACACCCTCTTCAATTTTGTATATTCTAATTTTTCTTATTCACTGCCCCATGTTATATTTATTGTCATGGCCAACAATTTCTCTTTCCAAATCACCGACATTCGCAGCCTGTATTCTGCTGCCACTTCTCACCCTCTCCCGTCTTTCCAAACCACATCTGCCTAACAAGAGTTCCCTGTGATATCCTTTGAATGTAATCGTTTTGATCTCTGCTTTCTTGTCACCAAAGGCCATGGAGAGAAAGAGAGAGAGAGAGAGAGAGAGAGAGAGAGAGAGAGAGAGAGAGAGAGAGAGAGAGATTACATAACCACTGGTCTTAAAACGATTGTAGCACTTGAGTTCATTTCATCTCCATATTTCCATAGAATTGCCTTTCATTATTTCGTGTGTGTGTGTGTATATATGTATGTATGTATATATATATATATATATATATATATATATATATATATATATATATATATATATATATATATATATATATATATTTATATATAAATATATATATATATATATATATATATATATATATATATATATATATATATATATATATATATATATATATATATAAATGTGTGCGTGTGCGTGTACGCATTTATGTATGTATGTATATTTATGATGATAAATCCCGTTCATAAGCAAAGCTAGTGCCAAAATTGAGTACATACCTAGAAATAAAATAACGGTGTATTAGTTACAATAGCCCACTAACAAAATTCTAAGTGGATGCTAACTTGGATGAGTGTAAAATTCCTAGGAAAAAGCTCTAACCTTCTATATTCAACTATTTCAAAGCTGAGAGTCCAATATGGCAATAAAAACCATGGTTTAAACTCAAGTTTCTACCCGATTTCATTTTATTGCCGGGTAGTACTCACCGACGGAAAAAATACCGGCTAAGGTTTATAAAAAAGACTTCTCGGAGTTACAGTGAAGGGTTAAAGGCAGATTTAGAGTCTCAGTCACCATCATATAAGGATGAAAGTCCCTATGAAAGTCCCTCGGTCACGTTCCAGACAGCAGTATAATTCTACTAAAAACAATTCATGCCATATTTCTGAAAATCATATTTCAAAGAACACGAGGCTAGGTTATATTTCCAGTAGATTCCAATAATAAAAGAGGGGAAATGTATCACTCACTCGATGATGGTTTGGTAGGTAGCTACAAACACACACACACACACACTCCTTTACTTAATGTGTGTATTTCATTTTTAACTTCTACAGCTTTTTCCAAATAGTGATTCAAACCCAACGATATATATATATATATATATATATATATATATATATATATATATATATATATATATATATATATATGTATATATATATATATATATATATATATATATATATATATATATATATATATATATATATATATATATAACCAAATAAACAAAGAATGTTACAGTACTTAAGTTACTTGAGTAAGACAAGAAATTTAAAAATATATAATTCAAAGTACTTTTTTATAAAAAAAAAAGTACTTTGTATTAACTCTAAATTAGAAATTATAAAAATAGGCAACAAGTAAATACAAAAAAACCGAAGACATCGAAACTAACCCACTAATTGGTCACGAGTGTTTGGAATACGGCCGTTAAAGATGTTTATTTTATAAAACAGAAAGGGGAATGAAGATATAACTAGACGTTATTGAGGATAAAAGAGAATAAAAGATCAGGGAAATTCGAACAGAGAGAGGCTTATATAGAAAATGGCTAAAAGAAATAGTGTCATCTTCCAGGTAAGGATTAAAAGGAAGCTGGAATAGCAGGGAGTGTGTGGAATGTACTGTTAGGGTTTCCTTCAAAACTGGGAATTTTACCCTTCTAGGAGAGAGCATGACAAAAATGACTTTGTTATTAAAAATATTATAGTAACCGCATTAGCGGAATAAAAATTAAATTGTTTATAGTAACTGTATCAGGACTAAATAACACCACAGACTTAATAATTATTATAGAAAAAAATTTAGAGGAAAAATGTTCGATAATGACCACCCAGCAAAAGGCAATTAACACTTCATCAGGAAACTGCGAAACAAAAACATTGCAAAATTGGTCAATTACGACGTCTTAAAATTGCCTCATTTTTATGAATTCTGATCCAGACTTTCTCCCTTCAGAAATGCAAAACAAGAGGCCAAAATATATTCCATTGCTTTTCAACCAAGCAAAGAAAGAATTTGAGTAATTATTAGTTTAAACACACAAAGAGCCTAATATCTATTCATTTTTTATAGCAAAGGTTTTTTATGAAAGATATTTCCTCACATCCCATATCATTCCTTTTTAATTTTTTTTACTTGTTCATTATTATTGCATTCTTTCCGTTTAACGGCTTTATGTCATCGTTGTGCTAAATATAAAAAAAAGAATTGATAATAAGAAGCAAATAAAGTTTAACAATCATAAGAGTTCTTATAATATCTGTGTTTCGTCTTCTCTACTTGTTCTTTCGACTGGTAGGAAGCCCAGACAAAAACACAAACACACACACGCAAAAACAGAGAAAATCTGCGATAATAGGAGCCAATTAAGCCTGTCAATCCATGAATAACGAGGGACAGCGCCAAGACAAGGAGTAAATGAGGTTACATTTTACTTCAATAAACACTGAGCTCAGTCTTTGTTGGAGAGTTCCTTTACGTAAATCCATAACTTTTAACGGTGTTATGATGGATCTACTGTACATCAATTTCATTAATTATTGTAATTATTATTGTTGTTGGCCCTGGTGGCGTTGTTCATAACAATGATAAATCGACTTATGGATTATATTATATTTGTATTATATTAGTAAAATGGAGAAATTACAACTAGTGCTAATGTTCCTCCTACCGCTGCTACAATTAAGGTGAATGATATTATTCTACTGATTGTTATTACTAAACTATGAAGTAGTAACATTAATGCTAGAATTCATCATCAATAAATAACGTTGAAAGTAATAGTATTCAAAGGTGGAAAAATTCTTGAAAAATTACTGAAGGATTCCAGCGCAATCCCCATTTTTTCGACGGAATTGTGTACGAGTCAATTAAAACTTGAATTTTCTCATCCTGGGAAAGTGGTGCAGCGATGGGGAAAGTTAGCGCCGCCCTGATTACCACACTGAAAAAAAAGAAACTTTTTTCCCGTTCGTCTAATATTTTGAAGAGGACCTGGCACTGATGGAAACATTCATAAGAAAATTAAGAAGTATGGTAGTCTAATATTCATTTATGGCATGGAAGAGATCTATAATTAGCTGGAAGCCATCATATAAAGAATTCAAGTTATACCAGTGCTTACTGAAGTCATGGAGGAAGCCAAACATAAATTTGAAAAAAATTATAGAAAATTAAGGTACATATTAATGTTAATATGCACCATGACGGAACGAGGCATTAGTTGCAAGAATCTAAAAGAACGTAGATTTATAATCATTTTTATTTATATCACAGAAAACTTAATTATTTGAAACCAAATTCATGACGAATAAAAAGGCACGTTAATGTTTATTTATATCAATCATTATTTTTCCCAAAGATTACACTGAGACATTTGGAAGTTGGTTATCTCTCTCTCTCTCTCTCTCTCTCTCTCTCTCTCTCTCTCTCTCTCTCTCTCTCTCTCTCTCTCTATCTTTCTTTTATATATATATATATATATATTTATATATATATATATATATATATATATATATATATATATAGTTTTCTTTTATCACTAGTACTGCGATAAAAATAATTTCATGGGAATGTTAATTAAACAATTACAAAAATTATCATTTAACGTGAGAACGAAGTACTCCCAGAGGAATCATGGAGTGCCTTTCCCCTAGACTTTTCCACCTAATATTTGTTCACCTGATGTAAACGGTTCGTCCAAACAATCTAATGTCTGTCATATTCCCTTATTCTTTTTCCTCTTCCCTTATCTTTTTCCGGCAGATAGGCCTGGTGTCACCTAAAACAATATGTTACACTGACACTTTTCCTTTCTTCTTTTTTCGTACAAGGCCTAACAGTGTCTGGTTTCTTTTAAACCTGTTCTAGTTTCAGCGTTTTTTTAACGATGTTGTTGTTGTTGACAGATACATCTGATTTTGTAGAGGGGTATACAAAATAAAATGGGATAGTTTTTACGTTTTGTAAATCCCGAATAAAATGGCGGAGTAATGAATTACCCTATTGTATATTTTATTTCATGCTTTGTCAATTCAAGTTATCGACGCGCGTTCTTGGAATAGAATAGAATACAGAATTTAGGCCAAAGGCCACGCGCTGGGACCTTTGAGGTCATTCAGCGCTGAAAGGGAAATTGACAGTGAGAAGGTTTTAAAGGTGTAACAGGAGGAAAACCTCGTAGCTGCACTAGGAAACAATTTTTTGAGAGGGTGGAAAGTCAGATGGAAGAAAGAGAATATGAACGGGGGTACAGTAAAAGAAATGAGAGGTTGCAGCCAGGGGCCGAAGGGACGCTACAAAGACTCTTAAGTAATGCCTACAGTGCACCACGACGTGCGTCATTTAAATATGTTTTGTTCTACGTAGTCCTGTTGTTACCGTCCTCGCTGCACCAGCGAAATTCCCAAAATCGATCTCCGTGTGGACCTGGGTGGGCGGGGGAGTTGGGAGCTTGAGCCACTGACCTGATAAATCCATTGTGCCTATGGTGACTTAAGCAATGAAGCACTGCCTGGCTGACCGTCAACTGGGGGTTATATTCAAAGATAAAAAGGGTATTGGGATATCAACGTATTCCCACAGGGGAAAATAAGTTACAGTACGTAACGTGTATAAATAAACAAATCCAGAAAAAATAAAGAGACAAAATGCGACTGAAGTTAACTGAAAAGTAGGTAAAAGTTGAAAGGGAATTATGAGCCTGCCTAACTAAAATAAAGCTACTAAATAAAGCTACTAAATTGACTGATTGTTATAATTCGCAAAGAGTATCGGGAAGAATACCTATATTAATTATTTGTTTCTCCCTTTCCACTGCAGGTTTCAGACAAAATCAAAACTGAAAATGACGAAAATAGGAAAGTTACGAATATTTCGAAACATAATAAATATGGTGTTTGCAAGGGCCCGTGTTGGCATAAGGTTAGCTTAATTTCAACAAGAAGTCGCCAGCAATATAAAGTTGGTGAAATATTCAATTTCAAATTCTATTTCAAACTATTCCCTACATTCCTTTATTTCTTACAATACAGAATATCCCGTCTATAAGTTAAATAAAAACTCCACAATCACGTGTATAAAATAACTTTGAGTTGAGTTGAATATAGAATTTTAGCCTAAGGCCAAGTACTGGGACCTATGAGGAAATTGACAGTAAAAGGTTTGAAAGGTGTAAGAGGAGGAGAACCTCGCAGTTGCACTAAGAATCAATTGTTAGGAGAGGGTGGAAAGTAAGATACAAGAAAGAGAACATGAAAGGAGGTAGAGTAAAAGGAACGAAAGGGGTTGCAGTTAGGGGACGAAGGCAAGCTGCAAAGAACCTTGAGTAATGCCTACAGTGCACCGCGTGAGGTTCACTGACGGCACTACACCCCTACGGGGTAAAATAACTTTGAGGGAACTTTACAGATCCGAGTAGGACGTTGAAAACCTGTTAGCATAACCCATGAAATTATTAATCTTATTATTTGATTAATATTTCGGAATACATTCAAAACAAATCATTATTTCTATGGTTTCATAAGTACAACAGAAGACATTCTCATTCAATTTAAAGAAGAATCTGCGCCAAAAACTATTTTTTATTAGCATAAAGGTCCTTAATATACGATCCAACCCTGGCAAAAAGAAGACCCTCATTCCGTATCCCTTCAGAATTTGCTTTGGCTGCCTTAATATTTCGCAGAAATATGACAAATGCCGGAAACGTATCTTATCAGAAGTCGTAAGAACCGGTCTGCGACTTTAAAAGAAATGGTTCTCATTGTTGCTGATATACGAGTGTGGTTATTAAATTTATAAAGCCGGGAATATTGCCTTAGATTTCCCACAAAAGGCTGTAGGAGAGGCAGAGCCGAAGACATATATCAGGCGATAAAAAAAAGGGGGACAATCCTTTCCTACCGACCCGAGGCAGAAGAAGAAGAAGAAGAAGAAAAGAAGAAGAAGAAGAAGAAGAAGAAGAAGAAGAAGAAGAAGAAGAAGAAGAAGGGAAAACTCGGCAAAAGAAAACACAAAGGGTCGATGTCTTCGTTTCTTTTTTCCTTCTTGTTTTTTCTCTTATCTTTCATTTCCTCTCCCCTGTTATCTCGGTCACCCTTTATTTGGTTTACCTATTCTTCCGGTGTGGAGGAAGGATTTTTTTCCTCCTGTCTATGGGTGGCAACGACCTTTTTTTTTGTCAGTTTCCTCTTTTTCTCTTTTTCCTTTACAATTCGTCTGTCATTTAGTCCATTTTTCATTTTGTCGCTAATAATGTACATGCATTTTTATATGTTCTGTTACTCAAAGTTATCGGTTTTTCGTTATCACTATTTATGATACTTTGTCTTCGATAGAAGATGAGGTTACCAGTTAGTACTTGCTGGGAGGACGTTTGTTATATTAACAAAAGAACTCTATTTTAATTATGTTTTTTATACTTGTATGAAAGAAGATGAATCTACTTGACGACCAACATTACAGAGTAAAACATTTATCTGGGGTAAGTTCTTATGACAGAACTGACTTTCGGCAAAATCAAGCGAGCAACTATAAGAAGTCAAAAGATTTTTGGGACTAAAATTAAGTTCTTACGACAGAAACTGACTTTTGGCAAAATCAAGCGAGCAACTGTAAGGAGGCAAAAGATTTTTTAAACTAAAAATCAGTTCTTACGACAGAAGCTGACTTTTGGCAAAATCAAGCGAGCAACCATAAGAAGTCAACAGATTTTTTGGACTAAAAATCTCTTCTAATATAAGTAAGCTGAAATAAAAATTGACAATGCAATTCATAAACAATAAAAAAGCAAAGATATAAACATATACGATCCGATATGGTGGATTATTTGGTAAAAATTACAATTACCACTCTTTCTCTCT
>NC_089755.1:39167620-39185120 GCF_040412425.1 Macrobrachium rosenbergii
ACCGAAAAAAATAAATAATAAGCTTAATTTTTCGAGGTCTTGGATTCAGTGGCCTTCATTTCCCCTCAGCATTCCTTAAAAGGGAGATGGTTTACAACTTCCCGTTAGTTATGGCAACCATTTTGGCTAATGGTCTCACGAGGGAAATTTAAGCCCCGTATACTTCCCGGTAATGCGACTTAAGGGCTTGTAATGGAAAGGGATAAGATGGCACTTAGAGCACTTATTTCAAAAGTTCCAGTAACTTGGAATTACCACCTGCGTTTTTGCTACATGCCCAGACGTGATCGTATTTGCCCGTTATGGCTGCTTTTGCTTGTAGGTATGTGAGGGTGACATTGTGGGTTGATTTGTCACGCATGCTTTGACTATAACGTATAGCTTCCGTATATTAACTTTTGATTTTTTCATGTCTACGCACAAACAAGCATGGAATAAAATAGAATAGAAGAGAATATTAGATTTAGGCCAAAGGCCAAGTGCTGGGACCTACGAGGTCATTTGGCGCTGAAACAGAAACTGGCAGTAAAAAGGTGTGAACGGTGTAACAGGAGGGAAACCCCACTGTTGCACTATGAATCAATTGTTACGAGAGGGTGGAAAGGAAGATGTAAGACATTATTAAAGGAGGTACAGTAAAAGGAAATGAAAGGGGTTGCAGCTAGACAGCGGGTCGCTGCAAAAAAAAAAAAAAAAAAACTTCAGTAATGCCTACAGTGCACCGCATGAGGAACATGCTTGGAAGGATACAATTAAACATCCACATATAATCATTTTTCCTAAACAAGCATTTACAAAGACATAGTATATGAACACATCTTAACAACCACAAGAAGTGCTATGTATATATATATATATATATATATATATATATATATATATATATATATATATATATATATATATATATATATATATATATATATATATTGTTTTATAATTTGTTTGTTAAATTGTAAGAAATATCTCCAGAAGCAAATTCAAGATATATTTCAATCAAATATTCTCTCTGAAAACTCAGCAACGTAAACTGAAGGGGGTTACTGTAAGGCTAATGACCTTGTAGGACCCTATTTCATTTATTATAAGATACTAGAGAGAGATGTAATTAACGCTAGGAATTATTACAAGCTACCTGATCAAATTTCAAAAAGACCATAATGTATCGATATTACTCGCTTACTCTCTCTCTCTCTCTCTCTCTCTCTCTCTCTCTCTCTGAAGACTAAAGTGTAGGGTAAATTATTACCAGCCTTATGGGAATATAGTGATCCCATCTTCCCATTAATTACGGAAAAGTAAAAACATGGGCAGTATCTTTCAGATAATGGAAATCTTAAAGTCGCATCATTAGGCAAATGAACCAGATATTCCATTGACGTGTAGTAGAGGGAATTCAGGATAATATATACTTTAAAATGTTCAGAGCTAATTATTCTACAATTAAAAAAGAAACAGCGGTAGGGGGCTGTCTTAATTAAGTATACAATTAATAGAACCCCCTCTCACCAACATCATTCTCATCAACTAGTAATTCAAATTTCATGAATATCTAATAAATATCATACACTCAACATGCCAATTCAGCTTCTATCAATAACGCATACCCCTTTGAATATCCGTCGCGTATAAAATACCCTTAAAAGCATTTTAAAAATAAGATGATGTATAATTCAGCGTCCACTAATAGCCGAAAATATTTACATTAAAAATTAACAAATACCAGATGTCGGCGATCTGAAACGTAATTTTTACGACTCATTTTTCAAGCACTGTGTTTGGTTCGATGAATCCCTGTCGAGTTATTCCTAAATATATTATTATATCACAAAATTTTCAGCGTGATTTAACTGCTCTTCGTTCGGCATTTCGATGAAATTATTTACTTTAATGTAAAGGGTTTTTTTCCGTTTATTTATGATGATGACCTCATTCCGTTTATGATGTACATCAATTTTTTTTTTCGTCCCAGACATGCGTTGCATAAATTTGATGATGTTAAAATTATACCGAGTAAAATTAGCAGTGTTCTGTTCACATTTGGGTTATTAACGGGTATTAGCAGGATTTACAAGAATTGCTATAATAAATAAATGCTGCTTTAGTCTCCACGGATTAAGTGGTTATAATTCCGCTTTTGCTGGGTCTCATACGTCGATAATATGAGAAACTAAACAGCAAAGTAAAAAAGAAAGACTACAAAGGAGTTATATCAACAAAGTGTAAACAAACTAAAAACAAATATATATGAGTAACATAGAGTATATATATATATATATATATATATATATATATATATATATATATATATATATATACATATATATATATATTAGTATGCTTAGTAACGTCAATAATTACTGAAGTAAATGGAAGAACCCACATTACCTGAACGTTCTATCAGTAACGTAAACAATGAAGTGAAGAAAATAGTAAGAAAATACGAAGCAATAACAAAAAAGCTGGTTAACAATGAGAGAGCCATTCTATTTAGTGATTGTATCCGTGAAAAAATTGTGCCCTAAAAGTATCAAAGAAATGGCCAGCAACGTCGAGTTGGAGAGGTGGAAAAATGCCTGGACGACGAATGGAAGAATCAGCAGAAAAGATGACCAAACTGCAAGAAGAAAGAGCAGCGAAGTGGGAAGAATTCTGCAACAATACCACGGCAGAGACCCAAAGTGCTGTGCTTCAACAAGTGGAAAGGGAAACAGGAAAAGCATTCGAAAATAGTCAGTGAAAGACATAGCAAAAGCTCCTAATATTAAATGGTGGACCAGTGAGAAACGAAGAGAAAAACGCTGTATATTAACCTATCAGGGATAGTGTTGACTGAACCTCAAAAAAGTGACTAAATTTAGGCTCGAATTGTCATTACATGGGAAGACCACACCCCCGAATCTAAGAGGATTAACACAGAATTATTAATCGACAAACTGTTGCGGCTGAAAGAAGAACGCAAAATCGAACTCAAACAAGAACGCATCGCAGAATTACTGGGTGAGGCGAAAAGAACACGTGGCAACTACTACAGCCACATGCTCAGCCCACAGTTGAAGAAAGCAGCAAAAAACTGAAAGAAAACGAAAATATAATAATACGAGGAGGCAACAAAACCGCAGTGTACGTCATAATGGACAGAGATGAATACAACACCAAAATGGATAGTATACTAAGTGATGAAAAATAAGTTCCAGTCACTTAAAAAAGACCCGTCAAACGACCTAAAAAAGAAAATGATGAGGCTAACAGAAGAAGCGAACAAAGAACAGAAAACGGTAAGCTTCCCAAAAATCATCGGAGACTTCACACCCGGGTACTGCCACGGCACATTCAAGGTCCATAAACAGGGGAACCCACTACAGCCCATTATATCCCAAGTGACATCCCCCACGTATAAGGTGACAAAGAAATTAAACGAAATTATAATGCCGTACATTCCTTTAACGTTCTAGAAATTAAATGAAATTATAATGCCGTACATTCCTTCAACGTTCTAGCTAAAATCATCAATGGAACTCACCGATCTGCTGCAAGACACCACCCCCGACGAAGACACAGAATCCCTGGACGTCGAAAGTTTATTCACTAATGTCCCGGTGGATGAAACAATGCAAATCATAATGGACAAGATATACAGATCCGAGAAACCACCATTACCGATACCCGAAAAGACCCTAAAAGAGATGCTAGAGGCATGTACAAAGGAAGCCCCATTCCTCTCGCATAGGGGCGAAATATATCGGTAGAAGGACGGCGTAGCAATGGCTTCCCCCTTAGGGCTACTTTTTGTAAACGCATACACGGCACACATGGAAGAGGTCACCTCTGAAGAACACCCAAAACCTAGAATCTACGGGAGATATATTAAAGACATTTTCATCACAACAAAGGGCGACAATGACACAGATGAACTGGTAAATAAACTCCGAGAAAACTCAACATTAAACTTCACCGTAGAAAAGAGTGTTAACAAAATGCTTCCCTTCTTGGACGCACTTGTGACACAAAAAGACAACAAATACAATATCACCGTGTACACTACTACCACAGATGCTGGGGGTGTTTAAATGCGAGAGGAGAATGCTCTGATACATAAAAACGATCTGTAGTCAATGCATACATAAAGCGCGCCATAACACACTGGTCAACATGGAAGGCGACAAACGAGGAAATTAACAGAGTTCAACAGCTGCTCACAAATAATGGCTACCCAGATAATATGATCCACCAATTGATCAAAAAGAGACTACAGGAATTCCATAACCCAGCCCAGAGGGACGACACACAAGAAAAAGACAAGGAAATAATAATATATCACCAGACAACATACAACAAACACCACAAAGATGAAAAGAAAGCCATCCTTGGTATAAAGAGGAACCAGCCCCGTAGCGCATGATAATAAAATAACTACAAGAATTTACTGTAAGCCGAACCTCACGGCCTCATTAATAATGAAAAACAGTACGGCCCCGCCAACAGAAAAAGAAGTTCAATCTGGTATAGTATACAAGTTTGTCTGTGCTGACGAGCAATGTCAGTCGCCCCCCCAACCCATATGCTATATCGGACACACACCCACTACACTAAAACGACGTATGCAGGCCCACAAATATCAAGGCGCTATTCATCAGCACTTTGTAGACATCCACGATAAGAAACCATCCCTGCAAGAACTACTCCTGAACGCCAATTTCGTACACAGGGAATACAATTACATCCGTTTATTGATACCAGAAGCAGTCAGCATCACCATACAACGCCCCAGCCTTAACATCCAACGCGAGGCAGAAAGATCCTTGCCCTCATGTAGGAGACAGCCCTTCAACCACGTGGGACAAGACCGCGAACACGTGGATAGGAACACATAATAAATATACAGAAATTGAACATGTGTGTAATTAGTATATATTCATGTATAATCTGTACATTATTTTCATTGTACAACACTTAATTTTTGTCAATATTTCACCGCAATCTCTTGTAAATACTTGAATCTAAGTCTTTAGATACCTGTGCTACCTTTCCGCCCTCATGACGGCACAAAACACATGCGTTTCCACTTTTGTATTAGTACGCTTGAAAATGTCAATACGTATAGGTTGACGAAACAGCTGTCGTGTGTATAATTACTGAAGTAAATGGAAGAACCCCATTACCTGAACGTCTCTATTAGTAACCTAAAAATTGAAGTGAAGAAAATAGTAAGAAAATATGAAGCAATAACAAAAAAGTTGGTTAACAATGAGAAAGCCATTCTATTTAGTGAAAGTATATATATATATATATATATATATATATATATATATATATATATATATATATATATATATATATATATATATATATATATATATATAATGTATAAATATAATAATGAACGTTCATAAACGAACTAAAACGTGATAAAGACCCCTCGTCATTTGTTTTACTCTAAGCTGGCCTCATGACATCATGGACTTTTGTCATGGAACATTCCGTCAGTTATTAAAGCTCACAAACTAAATGCTTTGCTTGGTTTCCCGGAAACGTGCATCATGAAAACATTTTCGAAGTCGAAAAACCTGAAGAACATTCTTTGTTTCAGAAGAGTGAAGTTAACAACAGGAACATAACAATATAATAATCGAAGACACGAAAATCCTTTATCTTGTTATCAGAAGAGTGAAGTTAACACAGTGAAACATAACAATATAATAATCGAAGACACGAAAATCCTGAAGAAGTATCTTGTTATCAGAAGAGTGAAGTTAACAACAGGAACATAACAATATAATAATCGAAGACACGAAAATCCTGAAGAAGTATCTTGTCATCAGAAGAGTGAAGTTATCAACAAACGCATAAAAAAATAATAATAATTTCATGAGAAAATGTAAAAGCAAATCATATAAATAAACAACAAAATACTTTACTCATTTTAATGAATTACTGTAAATTATATCATCTGAGCAAAGAGGGTAATTAAAAAGAAAATAAATCAGACAAAATCATACCGAGGAGCCGCGTGCCCAATAATACCCCGCGGATAAGCTAGCAACATTAGCTACACCAGAAAATGTATCAAAAGCACTCAGGAACGAGGAAAAATCTCTCTGGTTTCTGGGAAACGATCATTAAGGTGAGACAATGTGTCGAAGTTGACAATTCGCTGAGCAAATTCCACCTGCTTCCGGTCGCCCGGAATTGGAAATCCTCTGACCAGAATTACGCCCCAAAATAGAACCGCCGGCTGTCCGGCCCAAAACTTAATGGAAAACCAACTTCCAAATCTTTTATGAAAACTCCAATTAAAAGGATCTCGTATTGACAAAACATTGTAGAAATGCTGCCAAGGAGAAGCAGCGACGAGACGAAGTCAGAAAATAAATGGAGACTTTTTCCTTTCTTTATTCGGGTTGGTCAAGATTTACTTTCTGGTGAACGAAACGCATCCACAGTTAATTGATATCTTTTTCATTCGAAACTTTTTTTAATCTTAAATCCTTCTCCCACTCTAGTAATAAATAATACTGTTACGAAAACAATTCTCCCGCTGTAATTAACAAATGAAACTTCTATGGAAATACTTTGTTATTTTTAGAGCAACCCTTTCGTCGGTGACATGATTATTATGATGTCATTGTCGTTTACTTACAACATACCAAAATCCACTGTACAATCTATTAGGGAACTGGTAAGAAAAATGAAGAACTAAAACACAAACCATTGCACTAAGGGGGATTCTCAAAGAGAGAGAGTTTCCCCTCACTGAATCTGGAAGACTTGTAAGGTTAAGGGAGAACATGATGATTCCCAAAATGCCGAAGATATACTCTTCACGAAAAAAAACGTGACATTCTATTCTTGGACCCAACCCCACAGACTTTTGTTGCAATCAAGTGAAAAAAAAACATTTTTGGTCATTCAAGATGTTGTAACACAAGCAATGTACCTTACAGAGACCAGATATAATCCCTCTTGTCAAAAATCATTAGCTATTTGAAAGCTTACTTTGTCAGTATAAAAACTGCAAATTCTATTATCATTTACAAGATGGCTTTCACATCCTTGAACGAGCTGCTTATGAATTTATTTATAAAATGTCTTTTGAAAGCTTTCTTCATTAACTGAAGACTTCAGTTCATTGTTTCTTTTTTTATCTTTCAACAATCTTTAGTTAGAAAATAAATCCCAAGTAGCTTTGGAATATCTTTGTATGTCATTCTGACTTCGAAGTTTTTTGTCACACCAATTATGTACTTATGTATATAACATTTTCTACTACATCAAATAGACTTCAGATTTATATTTCCAACCTATGGTTAATAACTATCCATTTTCACGGACTAGTTGACTTGAAGTACTCACATACTCGAAAATGATAACATAACCAGAAATAAAATCCTTACAGCAGCTTAAAACAAACTGAAGGCTTCCTGTGCTTGAAGCACTGGGCCATAATAAGGCCCGAAATCAACAGAGTAGGAACATAAATAAATAAATAAATAGGAAAGGAGATGACGTGGGTCGATCATTTTTTTAAAGTGTTTCCCCTACTCTGGTATAATTTCATCTCAACGAGATAATTACATTCTGGGGCTGTCTTAGAAATTTACGGTATGCGCTAAGGAGATTGAACGAAGAAAACTGTAATAACTTGGACGGGGGTATTTCCCCTTTCCCCTGAAAAAAGTAATTACGTAGGAATAGGCTACGTAATTACTTTAGGGGAAGACCGGGAAGGTAAAAATGCCAGGGAATGTGAATTTTAAAACAGTATCACACACAACTGCAAATTAATTTCCTAAAAAAAAATTTATGTTTGTTAAACTTTATCATGTAACAGTGCGGACTGCAATTATCATTTAATTCAATTTAGTACAGCTTCATGTGATTTTTTTTTGTGGGGGCGAAAATAAATTACATCACAAAACGAATAAGTACAGGCTGAATTTTTTGGTTAATGGAGATCGAGTGCAGACCAACATCAATTTACTCTTCAATGTTTCCCCTGCAAATAAATTAAATTAAATTTAGCAAGTTAATTATACTCGACAAAAAAAAATTTCAGGCACTCCACGTGTATTCATGGGATGAAGTTAAAAGATTGAAATATCTTGAACAGATGCTTCACTTAACATCAACAATGTTTTACATGAAAGCTGGTCAATATTTAGTTACTCTGGAATCACATCACAGCATTTTTCATTCAAAATACCACATCAAAAACAAACCGCTATATACTGACAATGAGGAAAATCAAATACAAGTTAAAAGGTAAAAGCCAAAGTGCTTAGAAGATTAGCTGTATAATTGCTAGTAAAGTGAATACAAATATAACCCTTTTGTTCGATGTTTATAAAGAGAGTTTGTAACATTCTCAGCAGGGATACAAAATGCTGCCGTAAACAAAAATATATAGCTGACACACAATAAAGATCATTCCTCTATTTCTTCCTCTCTTTTAAAGCAGCACAGTAAAAACTGAAACTAAAAATAACTGACAAATGCTCATTATGACAACGGAAACCACTTTAATATCTGCTACATGAGTATGATGCATTTAAAGTTCTGTTTAAAATATTTTAGCCAGGGAAAAAACTGTTTCGTCATAATCGCATACATAACAGTCCCGCGATTACCGTGGATGAAAACTAATACAAATCTCAATGTTCCAATTTCCCCTGAGTCAAGTACCTCCCTAACAAAACAAAAATAATAATAATAAAAGATGGAAAAAAGAAAGAAAGAAAGAAAAGGAATCCACTTCTGGAAGTGCCCTTTGTCTCTCACTGTCTCGGTCGCCAAAGCACAAAGAAAGGCGAGAGCACTTGAGGTGGATGAACGTAAGTCTGTGCTAGAGATGAATGCTTCGCTATTCTCCAGGCTGATGCATTTGGTCTTATTTCATTTTTTCCCTTTTAAATCCTGCTTTGTATATTTTGATGAAAAACTCGTGAGTAAACGAATTCCACTGAATAAATAACTAAAAACTCAGCGCATTTTTAAGTTTGGACAGAGACAAGAAAGCAACAAAAAGTGACGGTGTTGTGAGCGAAAGTGGAGGGAAGTAACGAAAAATAATGTCGTGAACGAAATGAAAAGACAGGCTACAAGAGGAGACTCTTCAGTGCAGTTTTTATTTGTTTTACTCTTGTAAATAAGTGCAGGCTAATTAACTGTACTGAATTTTTTATGTAAAACCTATTATATTTCTCTGGTTACAGAACAGTAATTTTACACTGTTGTTCCTCATGAATGATATTTCATATTGAAGTAGAGAACTGACACTGCAATTTCAAAAATCCTGAATACATTAATATCGAAGAAATTAGCACATCCATTCCTTTTTGGCTTTATCAAAATATTTAATTATACGTTTTAGATACCACAGATATGAAGTAAAGACAAAATGATTGAAATACGCCGAGTGCTGCAGAAATGTTACTTTTGTTTGAAATGCAATCAAGTTTCCAAGTAAGTTAAACATGGTAAATTTTGTCCGTAGATATTTTGACAACGGTTGAAATACTATTGTGCGTATAAATTAAAACCCAAAATTTCAGTTCATTAAAACAGTTACTATTTCTTGACCATTTGAAATTCCTGTTTCTTACAATAATTCATCATCGTTACCATTGTCTTCAACACTGCCTGACGCAAAGGGCCTTTGTGAAACTCTGCACTCATGTCTTCTCCGTGCTTTGCCTTCCATAAATCTCCACTAATCTCCAGCCTCCCTTCTCATTATTGATGATGAGGATGATTGGTCTTATGGTCTTGTAATTCGCAAAACCGAACACGCTTATGTGTAAATAAAACCTAAATGAGTACAGAACAGAATTTCACATACGCGAGATGTATTCACATACGTGGTAACCTGTGTGACTAGCATTTAAGAACGCAGACAGACTTTCTTGTCATTAATTTATAATGATTCGTGATAACTGATATAAAGATGGGGATTTTTAAACACCAGTAAACAAATTACTTAAAAGTATGATTTATAGCTTCTTATGTTTCAGGGAAAATGTTTTGCATTAAAAAAAAAACAAAGAAATCATAATGATAAGACATTCGGAGATTATTACGTTTTTTCTTTAATGTATGACAATCAGATGGGTAAACTAATACTGCTGGTTACACGAGCCAGATGAAAATTGGGGGGGGAGAGAGAGAGAGAGAGAGAGAGAGAGAGAGAGAGAGAGAGAGAGAGAGAGAGAGAGAACCATGGGTCGAAGACGCCAAGAAAAAATTCTTGAGGGAAGTAATACTTTTTTTTTACTTTTTTCCAAATAACAAATGCAGAGTTGTGACAAGTCGGGTGTTACGGGGGGAGGGGGGGGGTTACATAGAACCAACCGCACCCCCTAGCGAAAAAAGCCCCATCCCATTCCCACCCCCCAAAAAGATGTGTTAAAAAGTCACGGACAACTAGAAGATAAGGAAGGCTATGTACTAAACGAATTCCTTTTGCTTCAGATTTATTGAGAAGAGAAGCAAAGTAGAAAAACTCCAAGACAGAGAGAGAGAGAGAGAGAGAGAGAGAGAGAGAGAGAGAGAGAGAGAGCGTTTATAAGGCTGGGTTAAATCAGAAAAACAGCCAAAATCTAAGATTATAGCTTCCCAGCTGTCACCTTTTCTTTCCTTGGATGTTTTCCGAAAAACGAACATTTTCAAAATTCTTTTTCGAGCTGTCGAAACCGTCAGACGTACAAAGAATCCATGTATTAACAAGCCGTTTCGAATTTCGTGTGTTTTGTCAGGTTACATCTTTTACCCTTTTTCCCATCTTATTCAAGCAGACACAATAACATTTCCAGACACGAGGTTCTCTCTCTCTCTTCATCTCTCTCTCTCTCTCTCTCTCTCTCTCTCTCTCTCTCTCTCTCTCTCTCTCTCATAATCATGCAAGCCCGCACAATAAGACATACAAACACACTGTTCTCTTTCATTCATACGCATACCAACAGGCACACAAAAGACCTACAAACGAACTGTCTTATCTCTCTCTCTCTCTCTCTCTCTCTCTCTCTCTCTCTCTCTCTCTCTCTCTCTCTCTCTACAGAGCAGAGATAAAATATACTTCATACCGGAATGTTAGGGAAAGTTTTTTTTATCCAAACAAACCCTTTGAGCTTGCGTCGCCCTGACATATCTCGACCTGGAGAGCCAGGATTCTTTGTCCCTGTTTTTGTGTGTTTTTGTTTGCCCTTTCCAGTATGTTGTTTTAATTTACTTCTGGATGAAAAAAAATTAATTAATAATCCTGCTGGGTCCTATATTATTCTTCCATAAGCAGTCTGTTATTTTGTATAATTTGTTGAAATCGAAAATATAAACAATTCTATTTATTCACATAATATTGTTTCATATCCCTGTGTGTGTGTGTGTGTTTTATTTTATCTGTTGATTTGCTCATGTCCGTCATGAGGAAGTACAACATAATTACCAGTATTTTCTCTCTCAACCTCAAGCTAATCAGAGACATTATTCAAATACTAATAATTGTCATGCGACTACAACATGAATTCTGTCTTCCTCAACTATCAGACGACAACATGAATTCTGTCTTCCTCAACTATCAGAGTAATGAAATATTATGTTTAATCTGGAGGGGAGTATCTTGCAGATGATATTTTTGAAGACTGAACTTTTATCTAAAATAATGCATTTAAGGATACAATTCCATATGCGAAAAATATTTTATGAATCTTTTTCTCACAATCCTTGACCTGGTTGCTCGTTTTATCATACACTGGCATAGAATGTGTGGAAGCATGTTGAGAATTCCTTTGTCTTTTGATTTTTCCAGCTAAAATATATGCGCATTCCAACCTTTTTAGGAAAGTCAATGTTTGTAGGACTTAGTTTGCCAAGTTTACGCACACTGAAGCTTACTGGAAGGTCCATAGACTTTGGACTTTTCTTGAATAATATACATGTAGCGTATTTTGACTTTACCATTAAGGTGTAAGTACACGTCACGTTTGCTAGGAACACCATTGTCTTTTGACCTTTTTCCATCTGAATCTTATTAGTAAGGTCCTCGATGCTCTGGCTGTTCTTAAACCAAAATGTACATTTGAAGCTTCCTTGGATAGTCTGGCCATTTTACTTTTCCACTGTAATGTATATATGAATTTCAAGGTTGTTAGGAAAGAATTTACTCTCATGAATGTTTTCCGATAAAGTTTATGTATTTTTGAAGTTTGCTAAGAGAGTTCTTGGTATTTTGACATTTCAAATAAAATGTACTTGCATTTTAAACTTGCTAGAAAATTCCTTTGTAATTTGACATTTTACTCTCAGTGCAAATATTGTATATTTGAATGTTGCTGTATATTCTTTTATCTTATGACAGTTTCTTCAGTAAAATTTGTGTACATTCAAAGCTTGCTAAGAAAGTACTTGGTTATTTGACATTTCCATAAAAATGTGTGTGCATTTGAAGCTTCCTGGGAAACTCCTTGGTCTCTGACTTGTCCAAATAAAACGTGTGTGCATTCAAAGCTTCCTGGGAAAGTCAACGGGCTTATGTTTTCTAATAAAATGTATGAACTTTTGAAGCTTACCGAAAAAGTCCTTGGTTTTTCGACTTCTTCCACTTGAAATGTTTGGAAAGTACGGTATCACGATGTTTTCTTTTATAATAGATTCTATTACAAGAGATACTTTCTGAGTATGTTCTTGATCTTCTCTCTTCTTCATGATATTTACTAACAATCATGGTGGTAATTATGTACTTGTGGATCAGTTGCTTGTCATTTCATTACGAGGCATAATGAAATATTCACCTTCTGCACATTTTTCTGCGTAAAAAGATAAAGACTACGCAAGGATGTGAACTAAATTAAATACCGTGGTAGATATGGTGACTATATCTGATCTTTAATACCTAATCTGTGTTTTTATGGTTCTGATCATATCTTAACCCGATAGAGGGCAAAAATATCTGAGGAAAACCCCACTAAAAATGAAAATACTAAGAAATACTAACATGCTCTGCAATACTTCAGCAAAAATAATCCTTACCAATATATTAAGGAAGACTTACAAAGAAATCCCAAATTCATCTTAGCGAAGGAATCTAAAAGCAGGAATAATAAGGACTGAGATAACAGAGGAAAATATTGTTCCCAAAAGTACTATAAAAGCGTTACAAACTGAAAAGGGATTTTTTTTTTTAAATAAAATACCCCCTTTCTCTCAAGACATCACAAGCTGTAAGGACATTACCCACATACCTAAACCGACCCAATTCTCAAGAATTTATTGTGGATAGAAAACTCGGCCCCAGAAGAATTCCAGTATGAGGTTTATATCGAAAATGACAGCTTGGTCGTGGGGGGAATGGTGGAGGGGGTGAGGAAGGGGGAGAGGGAGAGGTGGACGGGAAAGCAGGAAGGGGGGAAAGGGATAGGGCAGAGTAGGTAGGGGGAAAGGAGAGGTGGGGAAATTGCTGAAGTGCCGTCTTGCAAAGAATGTTTGTAGAATACAATCGGATTAAGCGCCTCTCTCTCTCTCTCTCTCTCTCTCTCTCTCTCTCTCTCTCTCTCTCTCTCTCTCTCTCTCAGAAGAAGAAGAAGAAGAAGAAGAAGAAGAAGTTAAACTTTAAATCTTGGAGAAATTTTCAGTTTTTTTTTTTATTTGTATCATTCTATCTCTGAAAAAATTTATATGCAAACTTGTAAGCACGATAAATTTTCTGAAGACTATATCATTCAAAAGACAGAATATTTATGAATAACATTACATCTAGTACGACTAAACAGGCTTTTACGAGATGAGTCAAAAATGGCTTCTTGTCTATGATCAAGCAATTAAAATATAGAAATAAATACTAAATATTTACGTAAACAATTATGTCTATATTCCAAGCAACAAAATTTCACAAATGACACAAATAATCCCACTGTTGCACCACTGTAAGGTGAAGTCTACGTATGCGCAGCACATTTAAAGTTACAGAGACTATTTACAAAGACAACTTTTACAGCCTTTTCATAAACAAATACATCGCATTTTCAATTGCATTCGGCAAACCAATTGCCCCCAGACTAGGAATGATTTACGTAAAACAGTAAAAGACTTTTTTAATATTCTTTCCTGATAGAAACTTCCTAATATACATTCACCAAACCAACAATCCACAAAAGCAAATGAGCTGATGCAATTGACTTACCAGAAGCTTAAGGGAATTCATTTTCTTGACACATGTTACCTGTGGGCAGAATTTGCATTCGGAAAAGAACGTCAGATGACTTGAACTCAGTAAGTTAAGAGAAAAATAATAATGACGGAAGCTAGTAACAGCTCTTTGACGCTGTAACTTGGATCATTAGTTAAATCATTGTTATAAGAGGACATTGATGCGTTTTAGTTTTCTGTAAACGAAAACTATTGTGCCGGCTTTGTCTGTCCATCCGCCCTCAAGATTTTAAAAACTACTAGGGCTAGAGGTCTGCAAATTGGTATGCTGATCATCCACCCTCCAATCGTCAAACATACCAAATTGCAGCCCTCTAGCATCAATAATTTTTATTTCATTTAAGGTTAAAGTTAGCCATAATCGAACTTCTGGCAGCGCTATAGGTACCAACAACATAGGCCACCACCAGACTATGGCTGAGTGTCATGGGCCGCGGCTAAGAGTTTTATGGGCCGTGGCTGAGGCCACAACCGGACAGAAAACTCGGTTAAGCCGAAGAAACTTCGGCGCATTTTTACTTTTTATTTTTTGAACTCGCCAGAGCGATAGGGATGATTTTTTAAGATGAATTGTTTATCTGAAGATTAATATCAAGGGGAAACCATAAACTGACATCACACTATGGAGGTAATGCTGAAATAACTTACTTGACAAACGTGAGTGATGTGTGTCCTTACCATAAATATATCTATCTTTACAACAACAGCAACTATATATATACACACACATATATACTGTATATATATGTTTTATAATATATATATATATATATATATATATATATATATATATATATATATATATATATATATATATAGAGAGAGAGAGAGAGAGAGAGAGAGAGAGAGAGAGAGAGAGAGAGAGAGAGAGACACTTGAGTAAACAGTGAAGCTACGAAAACCACTATCATCAAAATACTCCCAAATGTGTTGAAGACCCAATTAATTATAACACTCATCATACGAAGAAATTAAAGCACACGAATGAAATTACGACCTAATGTTAAATCATAAAAGCTTTTAATGAAACTGTCACTGGAAATACGGGCACTACACAGATATTTTAAAAGGCCATTATTCAAGCGAGCAGACTTATGTGAAAGGTATGAACAATAATGATTTTGAATGATAAACCGCCCTTACATTACATCAAATTGAAAAATCACTTAATTGAGGAGTCACCGGAAACTTTATGTAGAATATAAAACAGGATGAGAATGAAAGGGCAATTTCGTAAATCATTCTGATTTCATAATAGAACACACATCGTTCGTCTAGTTTAATACTCTACCGATTATGGTGTTAACGTTGGTGAAACGAGAGAGAGAGAGAGAGAGAGAGAGAGAGAGAGAGAGAGAGAGAGAGAGAGAGAGAGAGAGAGAGAGAGAGATTATGGTGTTACGTTGGTGAACAGAGAGAGAGAGAAAGAGAGAGAGAGATGCTACAGATTATGGTGTTACGTTGGTGAAACGAGAGAGAGAGAGAGAGAGAGAGAGAGAGAGAGAGAGAGAGAGAGAGAGAGAGAGCCACAGATTATGGTGTTCAGTTGGTGAAACGAGAGAGAGAGAGAGAGAGAGAGAGAGAGAGAGAGAGAGAGAGAGAGAAAGAAAGAAAGAGATGCTACAGATTATGGTGTTAAAGAGAGAGAGAGAGAGAGAGAGAGAGAGAGAGAGAGAGAGAGAGGGGGGGGGGCATGAAGGCAGACTGACCTTAAATAAAGTTGATATAATCTTTTGCTGTAGAATAATACATTATCAACAATGAGAGAGCTACATATGTACAAATACATCATTGATGAAAAGTTTATCTCTTTATTTGTAGCGAGTATAAATAAATGAAAAGAATATATTATCATTCAATGTCTTTATGTAGAAGGTGTAATGCTTCAATATTTCGTCTTTCTTAAAAATGCATAAAAGACTTTCTGTCAGGTATATACTGTAAATACCTTATTTACAATCAATCCTTTGTTCTTTTGTTTTACTTTATAATACCGTTGGAAAACGCAATAATAGCTTTCATATCTCTTCGGAGAATGGAATACAAAGCGGTTTCTTTGTTGTTGAGCGGGTCACTATTTATGCTACAAAATTCACGTATCAAAAGCTTATATATTCATTACCGTTTTGATCCAAAAAACTCCATTACTTAAAACAAGGGACAAAGAGACAAGAGTGAGGTGAAATGAATTTACGAAATGGTGTCTGATAAATTCTTGTTTTATCCAATCGATTCGTACGCCTTGTTTGTATTAAAACCATAGAACGTAGGTAGTAGTAGTAGTAGTAGTAGTAGTAGTAGTAGTAGTAGTAGTAGTAGGTATATTATCTTAAGTCGTTCGGTAGCAGAAAAACTTAGTTAGGGAATAAACCATGGCATAAAGCCTCTAATCTATCCCAGTGAGAAACAATTAAGTCTTAAGTCCAAGGTTCTCACCTGAAGCATACGTTGTAGTAGGAATATTATATCAGGTCGTTCAGTTAGAGGGAAAATTTACAGTTAGGGAATAAGGCCTGGCATAAGGCCTCCAACCTATCCCAGTGAGAAACAAGCAAGTCTTAAGTCCGAGATTTTCACCTGAAGAATACGTTCTCTTAACTTTATAGAAACGCCAGTTAATTAATCACACATGGTTAAAAACATAAGTAATCTTAAACTGTAAAATTACCTCACTCTGTGAGCTAGAAAACTGAAGATATTACGAAACTTAGTCATTACAATAAGGCAAGAAGGAAATATTTCAGCGCTTTTCATGAAAATATATGATGATGGACAATTAGCTTAAGGTGTTCTTAAATGAGCATTAGTCGTTATAATTTATTTATATCATAAATTAACTAAATGAAACTTAATAGGCAACCGAAATCATTGGTAGCGGGATGGTGGTTAAGGTTAAGAGGCTGAACACTTACAAGAAACGAGTGATTCTTATTTCTTGACTCTTACAGGGGTCGCCGAAATGGTTTGGCTCTTAAGTGGCAAGTGTGAATTAAAGTTAGGTAAAATTAAAGAAGTTGGACAGCGAAGTATGACGGTAGCTATAGCAACAGCAGCAGAGTAATTGTTGGGGGCAGTAGCAGAAAAAGGAACTGGATAACCCACTGAATACTGCATAGATAGATTCCCATTCTTGCTGGAACTCCTTTCTGATAAACATTTTCTCTCTCCTAATTTATGGGTTGCCATCCAAGCTACTTTCAATACAGGTAAAATTTCGAAAATTTATTTACACTAACTTATATTATTTGCTGGCAGTTAATTTTAATGCAACATGGCTATGCCCAGTTTACGCGTACCTTCATGT
>NC_089755.1:39187620-39195120 GCF_040412425.1 Macrobrachium rosenbergii
ATCTCATCTTTCTCTCCCTTTTACCGATATATCTCGCATCTCCAAACCAGGTACCTTTCACAGATCTTCAGCCCACTTCGCCAAAGCCAACGCAGAGCCGCTCCTTTCCCGCTAAGGAGACGTACGAAAGCGAAGTAACAATCTTCCTGCTTAATCTTCCTTTTTTATTACTCTGGGATCCTTTGCATGCCCTAGTACTGTTAATAGTTTTCCAATTAATTTCTTATGCGCTCACTATGGCTGTTAGTTAACTAATCTGGTATTTTATTGGTTTATAATTATCCTCTCTCTCTCTCTCTCTCTCTCTCTCTCTCTCTCTCTCTCTCTCTCTCTCTCTCTCTCTCTCTCTCTCTCTCTCTCTCTTGGTATAAAAAGATATACAAATGGGTTTAAAATACATACATAAACATCAATAACCACTCACACATACACACACAAACACACACTCACACACACACTCCGCAAATGATTTATATCACTCCTTTATTCCATGATCTTGACTCCGTCATACAGAGTAGTTCTGCCTAGTAACTCTTTACATAAGTATAGGCAAATAATTATTTCAAACAATCACGAACCTTCGATTCCTTTGTTTATCAAGTTTGCGACAGATATACGATTTTATTCACACCGGAAAGAAAGTAGAATTCTTTTAATTTGACAATAATATTTTTGAATTAGTGAATTTCTTGAATCTGACCGTGCCTCTGATAGCCACAATGCCCTTTAACTTCTCGAATTCTTCGCGCTTTTTTGATATGTTAGACTTTGAAGGTGACATCCAAACACAAGAAATTGAAGAGACTTGTGATTTGTGTCGGAGATAGTAGGTCACCTTAACCACAAGGAGGTCACGTTGCCGACCTGGCAACGTGACCTCCTGTTAAGGTGACCCTGGTTCGTCTCCCGCGACCGGCAAATCACAAGTCTCTTCAATTTCTTGTGTGTTTGTCACGGTGCAGTTACAAGCATATCCAAAAGAGCGAAGTGAGAAGATAAGAGGGCATTGTAACTATCAGAATTACATATGTGTCTGGTAAAAGTGACCAGTAGATTCTATATATATATATATATATATATATATATATATATATATATATATATATATATATATATATATATATATATATATATATATTAACGCCGAAACATATTTTTCTTAGGTTAACTTCCAAATCCAGGAAAAGTCAAAGCCACTGAAAATATATTAAACAAGAAATTCAAATTTTTGCCTAAATATTACCGTTTAGCCTCATGCTTTAAACAAACCAGTGTTTCGAACGGGAGAGAGAAAAATCCTAATAAAAAATAAAAAACAGCAAAATCGCAAAAAGGAAGACTACGAGCCCCCGACGATGTCCAAAAGGCATGTGAATAGGGCATCAATCTTCCTAAATCCAGGGAGTGGAAACATGGCTCTCGGTCGGGACATTTCGCTTCAACAAACGAAGGTGATTTGTATCAGTCAGTGGAGGTCGAATCTCCCAATAGCGACATAACAATTAAATTTCCATGCATGATCAAAAAGGGATGCGTTCTTTTTTCCCCCTTCTATTTTTCTTCCCTCTTCTGCTCTCGCCTCTTTTTTTTTAAGTTTTCCCGTTCCCTTTTCAGTATCAATCTCTTTTTTCTATTATCGTATTTGCCTCACCTTTTTTTTTTTATTTTCTCGCTTCCATTTCAGTATCTTATACTTTTTCCAATCGCAACAAAAATACTTTTTATCATTTTTCAGTCAGATTTTTACATCTATCTTCACCCCATTTAAATTTAACTTAAATTTAATTTCTTTTTTCAAAATGAAGACAAAAGACAACCTCCGTTTTTTTATGCCGAGAATTAAATATATGAAAACAAATATCTAATCCATGTCTCAATGTGGAATGAAAACCTTAAAGTAAATATACATATAACTTGAGAGCATTAGAAAAAAAATCCCACAGTTCCCCATGTCTTCCTAAAGGCCTTACCTCTCTCTCTCTCTCTCTCTCTCTCTCTCTCTCTCTCTCTCTCTCTCTCTCTCTCTCTCTCTCTTGCTGTGAGTTTTTAGGGCTTCTTTGTGACCCACAATTTCTTATCTAGACTCCTAAAGTCTTTTCCAACTTTTTAATCACTGATTCATCACTGATGGATGAGGTTTGCAAGCCATGCACATGGCTACTTTGCAAATGCTGTGTCCCACGCTCACTCATGTAAATACAGAACGGACCAGGTGAAGCTTATGTACTCAAGACAATATGTTACTTCGTGATATTCAATGATAGTTACCCATTCAAATAATGACCGAGGCCAACGTATTTAAATGTACGAGTACGATCATCAGAGGGTCTTGGTCAAGATTAAACAATGATATTGGCGAGAGAGAGAGAGAGAGAGAGAGAGAGAGAGAGAGAGAGAGAGAGAGAGAGAGAGAGAGAAGTTAAAAGTTAAGTATACCTTAGTTTTGACAGACCACTGAGTTGGTTAACAGCTCTCCTAGGGCTGGCCCGAAGGATTAGACTTATTTTACGTGGCTAAGAACCAACTGGTCACTTAGCAACGGGACCTACAGCTTATTGTGGAATCCGAACCACATTATAGCGAGAAATGAATTTCTATCACCTGAAATAAATTCCTCTAACTCTTCATCAGCCGGCCGGAGACTCGAACTCGGGCCTAGCGAGTGTTAGTCCACAGCTCTACCGACTCTCCCAACGAAGAGCTGAGAGAGAGAGAGAGAGAGAGAGAGAGAGAGAGAGAGAGAGAGAGAGAGAGAGAGAGAGCAGTTTTAAAATAAAAAAAATTACGTGTAGCATTTACAGAAAAAACACACATTTACAAGCAAAAATATCAGTAGTAATGAAAGTAAACGAATGACAGAAATAAAAACTAATATAGAAATGGAATGAGGCAAAAAATAAGACGAATAAAAGCAGTTCAAAGAAACTACAGATGTAGAAATTCTTAACCTGAACGTGAGGGATGATCGTCTTCCCTCGAGAAATAAAGTGACCTTTACGAAACTATAAACTTGTTTTTCTAATCTGTCACGATGGATTTTTAATATCCGAAGGGAATGGGCTGTGAATTCAAACGTTAAAGCAGTGTTTAACTTTAAGTAAGATTAGCATGCGTAGACAAGCTCAGTAACTGCGGCTTCTCGATAATATTATGATTTGCTCAAATAATAATAATAATAATAATAATAATAATAATAATAATAATAATAATAATAATAATAATAATAATTTTTCCAGTTCTTAATTTTTTGCATACTTGTACACTACTTTGTTCGTTTATAATAAACCGTCGAAACTACGATAATAATAATAATAATAATAATAATAATAATAATAATAATAATAATAATAATAATAATAATAATGCTTTTTAGTTATTAAATATTGTATACTGACACACTACTTATATAGAGCGTCGAAACTACGATAATAATAATAATAATAATAATAATAATAATAATAATAATAATAATAATAATAATAATAATAATAATACTGCTTTTTTTTCTTAATTACTGTATACTGACACACTACTTTGTTTGTTTATAATTAATCCGTCGAAACTATGATAATAATAATAATAATAATAATAATAATAATAATAATAATAATAATAATAATAATAATAATAATAATTTTTTCTTAATTATTGTATACTGATACACTTCTTTGTTCGTTTATAATTAAACCGTCAAAACTACAATAATAATAATAATAATAATAATAATAATAATAATAATAATAATAATAATAATAATAATAATAATAATAATAATGCTTTTTTCAGTTCTGATACGTTACTTTATTCGTTTATAATCAAACCGTCGAAAGTACGACAATAATAATAATAATAATAATAATAATAATAATAATAATAATAATAATAATAATAATGTGATGACGATACGATGCTAAGGATGGTGAGAAACCAGAAAGAAAAGGAGAAATTTGTCTTGAAGTTTATATTCCTATCACATATACAGTAGTATTAAGAGGATGGAGCATATGTCACAGCACTTCACAAACGAAATAAGAATTAAACTGTTCACATGTCAGCCTTGTAGACTGAGTATGAAACAGACATTTAATATCCTAGGCATGCCCCATATATTTGCAGGTTCTAGCCTAATGAATTTCCTGCCTTTGAAGTTTGTATTTGACCATTAATATCATTAAAACATAATTTCGGACAAATTATGAAACGGGAAAGTTCATATTTGACTTTGTCCTAAAGTTGGTGGACGACTCTCGATATTAAAGGGATTTAGTTCATCCCTAAAAAGGGGTTCTAGTACTTTTTTGTATAGAATAAAGTTTGGTGTATCTTCTGTAAAGGGCGAATACTATAACTCTGAGAGCTATATTTAGAAAAACGAAAAGATGTATTTTTGTTGGATGATAAACTTGCATGTTTCAGAAGAACACGAGCACCAATCATGTGCAGAGGCATTGCAAAGTATCACCACAACTGACTCGCCATATATTATTTAGTGTTATTTCATTCCCTTGTTAGAACCTTAGTAGTTTAGGCCATGACGACGTGAAGCACGAAATTTATCAGATCTATTTTTACAGATCTTATAAATATCTGTATAGATCTGTAGAATATCTGATCAATCCGATATTCTACAGCATCACAGGCGACAAAGCTAAAAACTTGGCATTAACTTCATTAATATCCATTTTTTCAGAACACTGAGCAAACCTTGAATTCGAATATTATAATGCGATTAGGCATCACAGGTTGAATAAAATGCAAGAACAAATTATCCAGAAAGGAGTAACTGACCAGGTAATGGAAATTATCCATGTGTACAATTAACTGTGAAAGCAGTAATGAAATATGCAAAAGGGGAAACAGGTGAAAAAGTGAACATCAAGGTGTACTGAAGAGAGGGGACGAGACCGCCTCTCTGTTTCAACATTTACAGCAATATGAGGAGAGAGCGTAGATATTAATAACATGAATATTAATAAACTTACAAATAACGTAATAGGAGGGAGTCATTTCCACGGTTCATGTTTCCAATTCAGGGATTTTAGATATTCATAAAAGGAATACATCTGTTCAGGTTTAGAGTTCAAATACTTTTTTTTTAATATCTGTGATAATCAATTTTAGCCTGAATTATTCATATATGCAATAACGCCTAAACATATATGTTAAATATTTGATGTCCAGGGCAATTTGCATATCATGGCTTCATTTCCCAATATTTCATTTCGTTTGGCTTCAATTCTCATTATTTCTATTTCGCATTCATTCATTCGTTAATTAATTAGTTAGTGCTTCTTTTTACGCTGACTCCTTAGTGTTTCTCTTATTTTTATTCTATTTCCTATGTTTTCATTCTCAAGGTTTAATGCGCAATTAAAACGTTTTGTATAGTTTTATAAATCTGTTTTACTGTTATTTATTTGCTCTGCTTTATATCTTAATGGATTTTTCTGCGTTTATTTACGGTTTTATTTTTAATTTGCTTAACGGAAAATAATACGCGAAACTTGATAAGATAACGATCACAGCCACATTCACTATATTATATATATATATATATATATATATATATATATATATATATATATATATATATATATATATATTATATATATATATATATATACAGTGTATAATATATATATATATATATATATATATATATATATATATATATATATATATATATATCTAGAGAGAGACAGAGTGCTTTTATGTATACAAGTGTTTATATGCATAATATGAATCTAAAAAATACGTGTATTAATATCTCACTGTCTCATAAACGCATATCCGATTATTAAAACCATCTTTCCTCGTGAATATTATGGCAAATATTACGGCAAAGTTATCAAGGAAAAATAGTTGCTTCGTGGTCGGTTACTTTGATGAATAGGTCATTAAATGGGGTTTATGGCTCCTAATAATTCATCTATGGCTTCCCGCACGTTAAGTTATAACAAGTAGTGGATAGATGCAAGGGAATCCTGTGGTGGGAATCCTTCAAGTTGAGGGAAGGATATTCGAGAAAATATGAGGATGATGGGCAAAAAAATTCTGTTGCTTCTGCCTCTCGTGAATGCTGGATGCCGTTATATTGGGACGCATTCTCTCTCTCTCTCTCTCTCTCTCTCTCTCTCTCTTCTCTCTCTCTCTCTCTCACACACACACACAAGTGAACCAGAACTTGATGAGGTCAGGTCGACAGCGTGACCTCTTTCTGATACTCTGAATGTGGGCTCGAGTACTGCTGGGACATCACAATTACTTCGTATGTCTTGCATTTGGATCTAAGGCTTTGTAGTGACAAGCGTATCTAAAAAGTGTGTAGAATTCGGGAGGAGGGCATTATGGCTATTACAATTACATTACATTACACACATATAAATTTATAATATATATATATATATATATATATATATATATATATATATTATGTGTGTATATATATAATATATATTTCTACTTTTCACGTTTTATCATATACGTATGGAATTGTGATAAACAGCCTTCCGGTTTCCCTGAAATTTTGATAAGCAGCATTCCGGTTTCCCCGAAAGTCACTTGTCTTTTTGTCTTGACTATTAGAGGCAATGATTTGTTCTTAACTTCTGGAATTTTCCACATTTTTTAATACACTCATCACTCTGGGCTTTAAATACAGAAGGAATATACTCAATCATCCAGCTTTCAGTGAAGGAGAAATATGTTGATATTAATTCTCGATGAAAGCAAACTGGTGGCTGTCGTTAGACAATGTTTGACTAATAGGGTGAAGAAGAGACTCGTTAATTAATCAAGACATGTAACAATTACCGTATAACTGTTTCGAGATTCTCTTTCATGTAAAATAAGTTCATCATACAAACTACAAGACTGTCTGATTCTGGCAATGACCTTACCTGGCCACGGTCTTTGGAAGGAGCCATGGCCCACAATTTTAACAGATAAATCATCATCAAACTAGATGGCCCCAGACAAAAAAAAAAAAAAAAAAACACTAAGCAAACATAATAACACAGAGTTGTCCAAGGGTGCAAGAAACAGATTCTTTAAAAACCTGACCCTCAGGGATTTTCGGGAGATCGACAGCACATTAATAACAAGGAGTGACGTTCGTTTCAAACATATTTCTTGTTTCTACAACCTTAAATGTTTGAAAAGGATTATACATTTGCTTCTGTAAACTAGGGATTGCCTGATTAATAGCATCTATTTAAACAACAATACATCCAAGTCTGGATTACACTCTTCTTTACATAATCAAGAAAAATGATGATAAAACCAAGAAATAAATATATACAACTATATAACAACGTGGATTCTCCTGAAACTGCATATTTCGCGAAGGAGGAAAGTTATCTCTCCTCCAAAGCTGCATAAAATAATCATGGAATTCCGCCGGATCCGTCGTTGTCAAATACACAAACTTTCTAAGGAGCTTCGTGAAAACGTTGAAGCGAAATTTCCTCTTCTGTGTCAAGGAATATTTCGAATTACTGA
>NC_089755.1:39197620-39202620 GCF_040412425.1 Macrobrachium rosenbergii
GAACAATCTATTAGATGAGCCTACCAGTGCATGTATCTGTGCAAAAGGTATGTGTATGTGTATGTTTTGGCGCGTGTCTTTGTAAATCAAAACAGATTTCCCGCAGTGTGTGTGTGTGGTTATTAACTCAATTTGCCACGAGGGGCAATTGATCGTAAACCTGTTCTCGCAGCGCTCGCATGAAACGAAGAGATTTAAAATGGAAATGAATATATCCGAATAACATCGGATGCCTGCATGACATACAGCCGTTCTCCACTCCAGAACCTGTGCGTATATATCACCAAAATCGTTCGATGCGTGTTTCGTCCCAATCTACGTTTTGGACAGTTTTGTTGGGTGGCCCATTTCGTTTTCGGTCAATACGCTGCAGGTTTGTAAGTTAGGAAAGTAACTCTCACGTGTGGGATGGATGGCTTTGAAATTCGTTTTCTACCAGGGATTTCATACCCATATGCTGTTACCTGTATAATAAGCGCCTTACTATAGCGAATGCAATTACCATTTCATATCTCTACATTCACTGCACATCGTCTAAGTTTTCTGGCAACAAATTGAAATATGAGAATAAGTTAGCGACACTTGGCGTATCGATAAAAATCACGCTACAACAAGTGACCGGATAAATAGCAATACTGATAAAATAAAAATAAACATCCGACTGATAATAGACTGGAAGAAATACTATTATTACCACTGTTCAGAAAATGAAGCCTATTCATATGGAACAAGCCCACAGGGGCCACTGACTTGAATATGGTATTCATTAGGAAAAAGTAACAAAAGGTAGCAGGAAATACCAGGCACCGTAATAACTGTAGCTGTAAACATGCCCTCAGCTATATAATGTGTACTTTTCCAATATACATAGTATAATTACTGTGTATGTTTTTAACTGACAAATATTATTACATTCGGAACACCTACAGCAGGCATTCATGCTGGGCCCAAGAAAGTCAGGTGCATGGTAATGTTAAGGAATTAAAATATTTTATGATTAGTTCATGCTTTTTAAACTTTGCAGATAAATAGTAAGTAATTTTTCAACGTATTTCCTTATACCGATACGCGAATACGTATATAAAGACGCCAAACTGTGCATATACTAAAGTGCAGTTAATATCTGAATTTTCTCATCGTCAGCAACCTAATATCGGTAATAGTTTTTTTATTTTACTTGCCACAGTAGAAATGTTTATATCTTGAATATCATCGATCTAAGAGAGAGAGAGAGAGAGAGAGAGAGAGAGAGAGAGAGAGAGAGAGAGGATATTAAAGTACAAAATTAACCAATATGAATCATTCACCTCTCTCTCTCTCTCTCTCTCTCTCTCTCTCTAATCCCTTTGAGGCCTTAAAAATCAATTATCCTTAGGTAACATTACTTTCTCATTAAAGCCATCGAGAATGTTAAAAGTTTTAAGCAGCACTAAGCGCCTCGCCTCTCAAAAAAGCCAGTGTAAGACGATTAGACGTCTTTTTCCTGTCTCTCGTTTTGTTTTTTTTTTATTGGAGAAAATAATGGGGCAGAAACGTAAATCTTTCTGGGGCATTTTTTTAAAAATTAGGTTTAATACAGTAAGCAATGAATAATCGTGAATACGTCTGTACCTCCGTATTTTCATTCGTAGTTGATAATACAATGTTTATAATATTTACCCTCAGAAAAAAAAAATAATTGCAATTAAAGACAGAGATATTTGCAAGAGATGTTTAGCATAATAAAAAGAGGGAGAGATGGGGGAGGTAGGAGCGTAAAAACTAAAACAAAACGAAAAGAAAAAACACACTCAATCTGATAAAAAACAATAATCCTTAACACACACGACGATTATAACTCACGAAGTGAAAACTACTCTTCATTAAGATATATTCTCCTTCTTGAAGGCACCGTGCCTTAGCACAGCAGAAAACCAACAGAAGTTCAACAGAAACAGACAGGTCTTCAGATGAAGTGGCATGTTTCTAGAGTAGACGAAAACAGACGTCCCTTGTATCCCCGCTAAACATTTGTTGCTGAATGTTATAATATTCGTTCTTGTTTTACCTACACTCCTAAAATTTTGTCCAACTGATTTCGTTGAGAGAGAGAGAGAGAGAGAGAGAGAGAGAGAGAGAGAGAGAGAATATAACAAGAAAGACTGGATATCTGTTCTTGAAAAAGGTTTTAAAATATCAGGTCTTACAGTAAGGATGAAAAAAAGATTAAAAAGAAACGACAGCGAAGGAAATTACATTTTGGTATTGAATACAGCGAAATTCATTGTAACATTTGAATGTTTTTCCATGAAATGTTGCGACACACCTAAGTGCAACCCATTTAAACAAAATTCAGCAAGCAATTCAAAATATTTTCCAATAAAGGTTTCGTCATTTACCCTGAAGACACCTTCAATGAAAGGGGTGAGTATTTTTTATAATCAGAAATAGTTTAGATGTTACCTCTGGGGTATACAGTGTAATGTAATTATTTTTTCAAATAAAACATTATTAGCCACTCTCCTATTCTGAAGTGTACATTATTATTATTAATGATGTTTGGTAGTTTTACCCGAACCAATTAGTAAAAACACCCGGCACTCGTAGGGCGCTCCCCAAAAATTTTTTTAATAAATTTTACAGTTGATAAATTTCTACAAATAAATTAAGGTGGCAATTAGCTGGGGAATGCCAAACCGGAAAAATTATTTATAACAAGGTAGAAATCAAAGAATAAAGCATAGCCTCAAGATAGACAAGCCTCCAAAATCCTTAAAAATATTTCTCATTGTACCAATTGTTTGTGCAGCTAAAGATGATATATTTCTCAAAAGTGAATTCTCAAACGAGAATGAAACCTAGAACTTGAAATGAGTAATGAGTAGCATGAAGTCAATAAAAACTGAAGGGACCTGGTGTGCGAGACCTACTGCTAATCATACTTCTAATTTTATTAGGCTTCATTTTCTTAGCCTGTAATTTGTACTGTCAACTAATCTTAGCAAAAACTCTGCCAGCCAAAGGATTACAATCTCATGGGATTAATCCAGACAAGTACCGTCATCTGCAGGCCAAAACGCATAGCGCGGTCAAAAGAGGCACTTAATTCAAATCCAAGCATAATAGCTCCATGGAAAATATCTTGGCAATTAAAATAGGTACCAGTAAACTAAGTAACAGCTGATTATATTCCACACATGCAGTCAAGTGTTCTACCAAAAGGCGACAAAAATTTTAGGTTGTTATGAAAAAAAAAAAAGAAAACCTTAGTTTTCCCAGACCACTGAGCTGATTAACAGCTCTCCTAGGGCTGGCCCGAAGGATTAAACTTATTTTTACGTGGCTAAGAACCAACTGGTTACCTAGCAACGGGATCTACAGCGTATTGTGGAATCCGAACCACATTATAGCGAGAAATGAATTTCTATCACCAGAAATAAATTCCTCTAATTCCTCATCAGCCGGCCGGAGAATCGAACTCGGGCCTAGCGAGTGCTAGCCGACAACTCTACCGACTCTCCCAACAAAGGAACTTTTGTGTGGGTAGTAATCTTGCTGGGCATCAGCTATTACTACCACACTTAACTAATGAAGTAACATCCTCACGTCTCCAACATGCTAAGAAGGACCTTACCCTTATATGAAGTAATATCCCCATGTCTCCAACATGCTAAAAAGGACACTACACTTATATGAAGTAATATCCCCATGTCTCCAACATGCTAAAAAGGACACTACACTTATATGAAGTAATATCCCCATGTCCCCAACATGCTAAAAAGGACACTACACTTATATGAAGTAATATCCCCATGTCTCCAACATGCTAAAAAGGACACTACACTTATATGAAGTAATATCCCCATGTCTCCAACATGCTAAAAAGGACACTACACTTATATGAAGTAATATCCCCATGTCCCCAACATGCTAAAGGACCCTACACTTATATGAAGTAATATCCCCATGTCCCCAACATGCTAAAAAGGACCCTACACTTATATGAAGTAATATCCCCATGTCCCCAACATGCTAAAAAGGACCCTACACTTATATGAAGTAATATCCCCATGTCCCCAACATGCTAAAAAGGACCCTACACTTATATGAAGTAATATCCCCATGTCCCCAACATGCTAAAAAGGACCTTACCCTTATATGAAGTAATATCCCCTGTCTCCAATATGCTAAAAAGGACCTTACCCTTATATGAAGTAATATCCCCATGTCTCCAACAGGCTAAAAAGGACCTTATCCTTATATGAAATAATGTCCCCATGTCTCCAACATGCTAAAAAGGACCCTACAATTATTAGTGGTATTCATAAAAAAACAAAGGAAAATTACTCTTGGGATTTTCTCCTCCACAAAATTATGTCAAGTATAAGATTCTTAGCTTTACGGAACTGAAAGCTGTAGGAAAACAGGATTAAAGAACTTTGGGTTTTTAGGGGCATACTTTACCTGAGTATGCTCCTAAAACTGCAGATTTAAGAGTACCATATCATTTATATTACTGAGTTGTACCCGGAAGTTATACAGCAACTCAATTTTTCAGCGAAAAACGAAGCTTCAAACCACATTTCATTTCAAAGCTAAATCTTTTTCCAATACGTCTCTGAGTGTTTAATTTCCTACAAATGTCATATTCGAAAATGTTCAAGTCCACCTGCTGGAAAGGGGTTTCTCCATGCGAGCAAATACTTTGATTTAATATCATATGTGACTGATACCAGCCATTTAATAATAAACCCTTCCCTAATATTACAGAGAATCGATGGATACTGATTCCATTTATCAGAGCAAATTCTAAAGTTCGCATGAAGTAACAGAGACATCAATCCATTAGGATAATGACTGAAATTTATTTCAATACTGCAACTCATCATTAACTTGAGAGAGAGAGAGAGAGAGAGAGAGAGAGAGAGAGAGAGAGAGAGAGAGAGAGAGAGAGAGAGAGTCGTTCAACAACCATAATTCCCTACTTGGGTCAGTAGTGGAATACTAGATTGTCAGGAAAA
>NC_089755.1:39210120-39225120 GCF_040412425.1 Macrobrachium rosenbergii
CGAGGTTCTAGTTAAAAACTTAATTATCCCAACTGTGTAAGGATATATTTTGGATGTTATTGATTAGAAAAATCAATATCTTAATTTAGTCTACTAGGAAATTCCTATCACATAAAGCACAATGTAGTCTGTGCAACAAATATAATCTACGGGAAAGAGACTCCATCTTCAGACCTGACGTCGTCTAATTCGGACCTATACATCTCTCTCCACTAGTTCTTACGTGCAGAATGAAGGTACCTTAGTACCTGGCATCGGGACGGTGCGTTATGTCTCGAGGTATGGGTACACTACTTTATAACTTACCGATCTCAGCAAGAAAGGAAACATTTCTGTGAATGTGTTTGAATTTGAGTGTGTGTGTGCGCGCGCGTGTGTGTGTGTCTGTGTGTGAGAAATCGTCAGTGGAAGTACAAAATCGTTTTTTAAAAGAAAAGTATTTTGCTGGACAGCAATATATGACAAAAAAAAATGGTCTTATCCAAATAATAGTGTCAATTCTATATTGTCTGATTATCGAAGCATACACCAAATTCTGCGTAGGAATCTAATGAAATTTTAGCTCCTGATGATTGTGGATGAAATATTCCCTGGAATAAAGGGAAATGCATCTGCCTGGCAATTAATATATACTTACTTGAAATTTATGTATGTTATTTCATTTAACAACGAAGTTATTACGATGCAGGCAGCAGAAAATGAAAAATTTAGATCTGAATAAATGCTAATAAAATTATCTAAACTCAAATCACGATACCTGAGAACTTCAAATCAAATCAAAATCTAAATCATACCTCATCACTCCCTTATTCATCTTTCATGTCACAGGCATAGGAGAAATCATCAATAAATTTTAAAAAAATACAAGAGAAATGGAACCGAGAGTGAGAAAACCTGAAAAGGAATGACCTGCGGTATTCTGAGTTTAATATGCGCTCCCCGAGAATTAAAAAAAAAAACTCTAAGCATTTCCTATCCACAGACTTGCAGGTAAAAAAATCTCCTTCATTAAAGCCTCATATTGCACTCGCTCGTTGCTTTTTCTCCTCCTCTTCTTCTTTCCTCAGTCCGCGTGAGAAACGAGCTTTGAGAAACGAGCTCCTGAGAAACGATCTAGGCCAAACGACATATATTCATCTTGGGACGAGAAGTCAAGGGATTTTATTCCACGCATTTTAAATGGAAATGCGGTGATGTTTAATGACGTGGGGGCAGTAAACATCACGACAGAGGAGAGTGATGTTTTATTTATTTATGAAGGTGTGTCTCCTTGGTCTTGTTTAAAACTCGTCTGATTGTCTGTTTGTCCTTGTTCTACCGGGCAGTCGTCCTGCTTGCCTGCTTTGCTGCCTGCTGTTTGATTTCCTGCCTGACTGCTTGCCTCCTAATGCCGGCCTGCCTGCCTGTTGACTGCCGGTATGCTTGCTAGACATTTTGAGTTTCAAGACTGGCTGTTTGCCTGTCTCTAGAATTCCTGCATACCTGCCCACCTACTTGTCAACCACCCCCACCCCCTCCCACCCCCACTGCCATACAGCCCGACGTTCTGCCTACCAGCGTTCAAGTCTACCATTTGTCCATTCAAGCAGCCGTAGATCTATCAATTCATCATTTTCAAATCAATTTCTTTCTATCTATTGACACCATCTGTCTCTATCCCTTTCTTTATCAGATCATTTAAGTATTCCCTTATAAATCCCTTTATTTATCCCTCTTTGCCTTAGCAAAGCCACTTGTAACCTCTCTCTCTCTCTCTCTCTCTCTCTCTCTCTCTCTCTCTCTCTCTGTAGCACATGCAAATATTCATTATTACTTACTCCATACCAGTTTTAAAATACTGCCGTAATCCTGATATTCTCCGCAAACATTAAAATCATTTTTGGGGCGATATTAGAAATGTTTCCTCATATACAATCTCGTTATGTCCCAAGTTTGCATTTCTATGAATACTTGATTTTATGACCCGAGCTCCGACTTCCAAAACCTTCCTCTTATTGTTTGTATTAATAAACAAAAGTAAAATTTCTGGTAAACGAGTTTTCGCTACTGTCTCAGTTCCTCTAACTTTGTGTTTGTATAAATAATTGATGCGGGTCAGAATCAGATTACACTGTTAACGTTCATTGTTTTAATCATCTTTTTGCGTATAACTGCTTTTGTTTGCGATTAAAAAGTTGATGGGTTTCAAAACAAAATGGAAATATGGGTGAAGTTGTTTATAAACTATTGATGATATTCGTTTGCTCTGTAGCAGTCAGGTTCCCCTTGTAGGACTTAGCATCAGACTAAGTTTTTTTTTTTTTTTTTTTTTTAACTTGTCAATGGTAGGGTGACGTTCATCCTTAACTGCTGAGAATGTGCATTCAAACAGAGGCTCAACAGAAGCCCAGGGACGCTTCATACTATGCACATTGCGCCTTCCATTCTAGTTTTACACACACTCTCGCGTTTCCAGGATATAAAGGCCCTTCCTTTTTAATACCCCCTTCACCCCATCTAACCTTCGCTTTCTCTTTGCCACCCAAATCATCGAATTGGGCACCCTTTTCACAAATCTACACCCTTCCATTTTCACATTATGTTTGTGAGCATTTGCGTTTTTGCAAATGATTAAAATAGATCGCAGCAAATCATAGAACAAAAGAAACAAGTAAAAAATGCCCAGAAGTTTTTTTCGGCGCAATCGAGTTTTCTGTACAGCGTATAATGCTATATGAAACTCTCAGCCATGGCCCATGAAATTCTCAGCTGCGGCCCATGAAACTTTCAGCCACAGCCCGGTGGCGGCCTGTGTTGTTGGCACCTATAGCGGTGTCAGACGTACGATCATGACTAATTTTAACCTTAAATAAAATAAAAACTACTGAGGCTAGAGGACTGCAATTTGGTATGATTGATGATTGGAGGGTGGATGATCAACATACCAATTTGCAGCCCTCTAGACTCAGTAGGTTTTAAGATTTGAGGGCGGACGGACTGAAAAAAAGCCATCTCAACGGTTTTCTTTTACAAAAAACTAAAAAAGGACAGAAATCTAGAAAAAACTAGCTCCGCCCCTTCACTTCCCAACAAGAGCCTAGCATAATCCGAGACCAGAGGATCTATGGAGTAAATCCTTCAATTAAGCAGGATTTACCTACTCTGACCGGAATCAAGACGGGAGACCTGATGATAAGTGTTTTTGATAATATAATTTTGGGGGATTTTTTATTATTTTTTTTCTTTTAAGCGAACATTGCTTTGTTAAATAATTGCAATAATATCTTGTTAGAGAAGTTCAAACGACAAAGCATGTCTACTTCTTGTAGTAGGAACCATGAATACAAGGACTGAAATTATAAAAGTAATTTGTAGCAAATGTCACACAGACGGAGACATGAAAGTACATCTCTATCTGGTACGAACTGTATGACGGATATTATCGCACTATAAAATCTGTATTGTCAGTTACAACCGGTGTAATATCTGTAATCACCTTTCGCGTAATTGGATGTTCTGCATATTTTCTTCTAATTTTCACTGCAGAATTTCGATGAGAAAAATTCGTTACAATTAAAATATATAAATATCTCTGGTCATTGCATTCTACATATAATTAATACTTTTACCCAAATGCTTCTGCTTTATTGAGCCTTTGCAAAAGCTTAATGCTTAGCAGAGTATGCATATGCTGTAAATCTTTAATTTCACTTGTAGTACGGCACCGAACACATCAACATACATACATACATACACACACACATATATATACAGTATATATATATATATATATATATATATATATATATATATATATATATATATATATATATATATATATATATATACAGTATATATATATATATATATATATATATACAGTATATATATATATATATATATATATATATATAAATATATAAACTAGAAACATATTCAAGTTGATTAGCATAGCTTCTTTATATCACATTCAATATTCTCTGAAAAGTACGTAATACAAGACAAATAATGTTACCGTACGTTTATATCAAAATTACCTCTCGAGCACAAGGAGTTCTTCTTAAGAAAACCAGGACTTTATCCACTCTACCGTCAAAATAACTGAAATGAATGATATTGAAGTCTCCTTCACATGTTCATACTGGGTTGTAGAGTAACCCAGGATATTGAAATAAAGTCCATTCCCCTTTGATGGAGCAGAACTTAGTAGGATACATACTCTGTATATTGTTTATATTGCCTGTCTAGTCCTCTTTCCTAAACATCTATCAGATATGGATCAATGTCAGGTAAGTTTACCCTAATACCCCGTACAGAAACATAAATTCATAAAAAAAAATTCACCTAGTCATTGTACATATCCGTTGTGATACATTGTGTATCCTCATTCAGGTGATACAGAATGATAGTTAATGTTTCATTGGCTTCTTTGGTTTTGATCAACACTTGCTATCAACAAGAATGCGGGAACTTGGGGTCTGTTAAGAAAATCATCAGGTTTTCTGCCTAGAATTTCAGTTGTTAAATACCTCAGCTTTGACTTAAAAGACTAAAAACACGAAGAATAATATTAAAGACTACACATGTAACGATTTGCTTTAATTTTACTAAACAACTGCTATAAAAAAAAACTTTTATAAATACTGGAAGTTTGCCCAAAGGAAATCTGCAGTCTTCTTAAAAACCATCCGTCCTACGAGGTGTAAGAAGAAGAAGAAGAAGAAGAAGAAGAAGCAGCAGCAAAAGACGAAGTGGAAGCCAACAATGACGGCCAGATTACTCTCCTGGTTCCCATTTGGAGGAAGCCAGGGCCAGACCCAAATCCTAATTGACAGCGAGTTATTCCCTTTTTGGAGGAGCCCCGTCTCGCACTCCAAGGCGAAAACTAGCGCACGCTTGAAACCGATCGAGATTAATCTATTTTCGACCTTTTTTTTTTTAAATGTAATTTTTGGGAGGGAGAGCAGTTCTTTCACTTTCATTAACGTTGTCAAACCAATAGTTATTTGGTCATAAATTCTAAGCTATTGGTTTCTCAAATGTAATTCTAGGATGACAGTCCAGTCCTTTCATGTTTAGAAAATTTGTGTATGAATTCATATAACTTAAGTGAAGGAGCGTAATGAAATCAACAATTACTGAGTGAATTGATAAATGTTTACATATTCCTGATTTCATATACAACACTCGAGCGAGTTCACAACACAAATCGTGCAGTCATAGTCGTTCTCTTCTATATGTCAGCACATTTACCTAAATTTCCTGAATAATCAGCGTTCTGCATTTATCCTTACGCAAACCTATTCTGGAGAGCCAGAAATCCCAATATAGTCGTAATAAGAATTAACATTCAAGTTTATCTTTAAATGGGCCTCTGGTTTTGATTACCGCTGAGCTGATTAATTCATATAAAAATATTTTTATTCGTCTTTGTCAGTCTTGTAACACTTGCCTCATAATGAACTTCTATATTGTATTTTCTCTATTTATTTACATTTCTTAAATGAAACTTTCGAGTACGATAATTATTCAGAGTTTACGTGACTAATCCGCATTTGGAATATATTCTATTTTGGTAACGGCATCAAAACCTAGGAATATCCTGTCTTTGGCGGAATTAAATCCGAGCAGTCTGCTTATACCTTTAAAACATAAAGTCCTAATCATCACATTTTACAGATAATTCGCTAGGTGGAAATTTAAGCTCTCGTACGCACAGAGCGTGCATTACCTAACAAATTTGTCTGAACCTTTTTGTCATATAGCACTGTGGTTTCGAAATGCTGCATTAAACAGTTCTAAAATATTGGCGTGGAATGATCAAAGATTTACTACTTAGCAGATCATATTCTTCAGACTTTTCACCAGACATTTATAACATCTACTGCTAAAAGATTTACGGTACAGTTCTTAGCAAGCCCAAGCATACGACCGGCCAATGGGAATTTATTTCTGGTGATAAAAATTCTGTCGGTATAATGCTTTTCTGTAGGTCCGTTGCAGGCATAACTGGTTTTTCCACGTAAAATAAGTCTAATCCTTCGGGCCAGCCCTAGGGAGAGCTGTTAATCAGTTCAGTGGCCTGGTTAAACTAAGGTATACTTAACTTTTGCTACTGTTAATTTTCTCCCTTCCAACACAATTGTTATTCCTACCTCTCTACGAACTGCAAAAGCGGATTATCTCTCTTCACTGTGGGGATATTGTAGGGCTTCAAATATTCAGTTTTGTGGTACGAAACGTTATTAAAATTAAAGACTCTCCTATTCACAGTGCCATATTTATGATGGATTGATTGATTTATAGACTTTAGGCACACATGCCAAGCACTGGGGCAACTAAGGCCATTCAGCGCTGAAACGGCAATTGACAGTTAAAGTTTGAAAGGTGTAACAGAAGGAAGACCTCGCAGTTGCACCATAAATCATTTGTTAGGAGAGGGTGGACGGTAAGATGGAAGAAAGCGAATATGAACGGAGGTACAGCAAAGGAATGAAAGCAGTTGCAGCTAGGGGACGAAAGGACGCTGCAAAGACCCTTAAGTAATGCCTACACTGCATCGTATGAGGTGCACTGAAGGCACTACACCTTACAGGGGTCATATTTATGAGGACAATCTATGATAATGCATATCTCACGCAGCGTCATGCTTTGGTATTCAAGGAATATTAGGCTATCAATGCAATTCAAACAATATTTCTCTAATTCTTCCATGGTTAATTGCCCTATGTTTATCTCCCGACTGAAATGTGTTTTCAAAACAGGCAAACTTTAAAGAAAATGTGTTATGCTTCAAAGAATTTTTGTTTCACTTTTGTTATAGAAAAATTTAGATATAATTATTTTCTGATGAAACAGTTTCAACACAAGTAAAACTCGAAAAAATGAGGATGTACATACCGGTGCAAAGAAATCTCTTTAAACCAAATTTGTCTAAAGTTGGAATTAAGATCTGATTCCTCTGGAGCAGTGAATCTTCAGTTATTTCGTAAGGGAAATGCACTACAACACCCACACATATCTACGCTTCCTAACCCGGCTGTGAGAAAATGTCAGAACAGACAGGAACCAAAGAACAAAGCAACTTTCAGAAAAACAGCCACAACAAGACAACATGCACACGGAAATAGAAAACCCGATTCAACAAAGATCGATGAAAGTGAAGAGGAACTGACTATGAATCTTGGCAGCCTAAGTTCAAGTCGCCCCCCAACGCAGAAGACCAAAGACAAAACGGTACCCGAACCCTTACTAGCCTGCCTTACAGGTTGCTCTTAAGTGAGGAAATAGCGGCTAGTACGAAACAAGCTCAATCAATAATCAATTACCAATAATAACAGATACTTTACTGACGTGCCTCGATTTGAGTCCACCGCAACCATTAATAACTTCGAGATAAACTACTACCTCCCTCCTCCCTTCCACCCCAGGGAACTTCACTCAGTCCATTGGGTACGCCTCTCCCCCTGTCCACAGCCAAAGGGTCTCCACCCTCTCCGATTCCTTCTATCCTCCATCTCCCCATTTCCAGGCTAAGCAAGCAATAACCTGGTACTGACTCTTGCTCATCAAGCAACTGGAATCGAAAGGTAGATCTATTGTAGCGAGTTGTCATTCAAGTTTGTTTTATATCTGCAGATTCACTTATCTTGAAATAGCTTAAATATAACAATAAAATTACTCTCATAATCATCACCATTGTCATTAATTAACATATAAATTTCTATCCTCTATGAGCCTTTGCGATAGCACACAGCAAGTCGTGATTTTTGGAATTGTAACCACACACACACACACACACACACACACAAATGTATATAGAAAGGGAAAGGGGAAAAAGGAAAATTCATGATAAAGTATTTAACTGATATATTCAACAATGCTCTCAAATAATGAGGATGTCGAACTTACTTGATATGTTAAAGTCCTTTTAATTACCAGGAATTATTATGATATAGAAGGATGACCTATATTATCTATTATGTGAAGTCTACATCTAAAATGAAAAGCGGTAATCGGAAGTTTTACTCTTGATATTTTTCAATACCGGACAAATCTAAATAAATCTGGACATATCTTTTCACATACTTAGATGAATAACGTGATTATTCCATATAATTCAAACCTAATGGAAAACTCTGCGTAATGCAGCTGTTATTTTGATGATCATTTGACCCATGATTTCAGTTTTAATTATGATTGCCATTTTTTAAGAATATTCTCATTATTTTCTTCAAGGAAAATGTATCAATGTCTTTTCATAAGGTACTTCTCATACCGTCTTGAGCTCCTTAAACATACCTAATCACATACTTGGCCACAATAACTATTTTTACGTTACGGAAAAAGGAACAGCATCAGGCGGGTCTATAACAAGAGCGACTCGATGAAAAGACAGGAGAACGAGAGGCTTATGTTTTGTTACGTCCCGGAGGAACAACTCAAGATCAACTGTTTCAAACATCATCAAGAAGTTCTCTTTGTCTGTAAAGATAAACATCCTGTTTCGCGAAAGAAGAAGAAGAAGAAGAAGAAGAAGAAGGAGGAGGAGGAGGAGGAGGAGGAGGAGGAGGAGGAGGAGGAGGAGGAGGAGGAGGAGGAGGAGGAGGAAATAAAAGAAGTGCGAGAGGAAAAGGAAATAGAGTCTTAGGTTTCTTGATTAATTGCACAATAACGGAACTCTTACGGCGATAGATGTCTTTATGTCTTACATGTTTCCCATTATTTCTTCTCAATAGCTACAGCTCAGGCTGAAGTTAATTGAAAGTACTTATTGCAGTTTTAGAAAAAGAGTTTCTCTCTCTCTCTCTCTCTCTCTCTCTCTCTCTCTGATGAAGAGAGCTGGCAAAATATTACTATAACTTTTACCTGTGTTCTGATAGTCGCTGAAGAAAGAATTCATTTCAATCTACGCAGAATTTTCTACCCAACGCTGAACGCAAAACAGTCAAACTAAATATTACTCACCAGACACAAAAAGCACACTGATGAATTTTTAGTGACAAATTCCCTTTTTCCATGCGACAGCTATGTCACTGATTTAATATCTTAACTGTACGTTGAATATCCCCCTTTTTTCATATAAATCGTTCTTTACCGCACAACGGGAACGCTTTTTATCAAAACTCGCCTTTATCCGAACAAAGCCAGGCTGCTCTGAAACTGCGTTTCCAGCGCTCGCATGACAGGAAACCCTTTCCTTTGTGTTCTTAATTTATTCGACCCATATGAACCCTAACTCAGCCTAAATCCGCTGTGGATTTCATTTACCTAATGCGCCGAATAGCGTACTTCCCACCATCTCTAATTACGTTTGTTCGTTAACTGAATTTCAGCATGAACTTTCGTATGATTAAAATGGCGCGTGACTGAACTCTATGCAATTCAGACAAAAATGATTTGCTGGGCTACCCAGTATGGTATAATGGTTCTCCTAATAGCCTCGCTTTCCCAGGATGGTATTGCTTCTTCTAATAGTTTTACGTTATGGCCATTTCTAAAGTAATGGTATTGCTTCTGCTGATAGTTTGAGGTTGGTCACTATTTTTTAGATTATTTTACTCATCAGCAAAGGATAAACTAATTTCATGAAAATAACGCCTCTTCATAACAGTTATTACTAAAAATAAAGCTTAGTGAAATTGGTACTTTCTATTCGAGGAGTTATGGATTTGAAGTGTAATAAACTGAACTGCCATGAAGAATAAAAAGCAACAGAAATTTCATGTCTCACACCAGTAATTACTATGATACAGGTTTAGAAAAATCGGGTAAAAGTTACACCAACTCAACATCAGAGAGCTATAAAAATATTTCAAGTTATATACCACGTAGCCAAAACATTAGGTTTTCTTAGATAAAAATGTGCGTCGATATTTCCCACTATATTATACTTAAGGCGCCCTTTAATCTAACTACATCTCTGATCTGAACATTCCGAAATCTTTTACCGTCTGGCGCGAAATTTAGGTGATCTAACAGTGATGAATTCCCAGAGAAGTAGATAAATAAGCTGTTACTTAATAATAAGACTATATATACCTTACTACCACAATGAAAACCATAACGCAAAAATCTTATTCTTTTAACCAAAAAATTTATAACGGAAAGCTAACCAACAACTTGATGCAGCGTTAGGCAGAATGAAATTATTTCATAAACTTGCATTCATTTTTCATAAGGCTGTATTAACTTTCATGATGAACTGGCGATGGCCATTTGAATACCAAATGCATTCAATCTGCGTCACTGAATTCAGTATTTTGATGAATGCGAATGCTAGCGTGCAAAATACTTGGTACACGTACTGGATGAAATTTGCATGCAAGCGTGTCATCGATTATAATTTTATTCTCAGAAAATTACATTTCTTAATCACTTTGTAGAGACACTGTCTTTTTTTTTATTTATAAACTCATACATACTAATTTTGATTTGGTTCATCGTCTATTTCTGTTCTCCCAATTTTGATTTGGTTCATCGTCTATTTCTGTTCTCCCAATTTTGATTTGGTTCATCGTCTACTTCTGTTCTCCCAATTTTGATTTGGTTCATCGTCTATTTCTGTTCCCCAATTTTGATTTGGTTCATCGTCTATTTCTGTTCTCCCAATTTTGATTTGGTTCATCGTCTATTTCTGTTCTCCCAATTTTGATTTGGTTCATCGTCTATTTCTGTTCTCCCAATTTTGATTTGGTTCATCGTCTATTTCTGTTCTCCCAATTTTGATTTGGTTCAATTTTGATTTGGTCTATTTCTGTTCTCCCAATTTTGATTTGGTTCATCGTCTATTTCTGTTCTCCCAATTTTGATTTGGTTCATCTATTTCTGTTCTCCCAATTTTTTTGGTTCTCCCAATTTTGATTTGGTTCATCGTCTATTTTCTGTTCTCCCAATTTTGATTTGGTTCATCGTCTATTTCTGTTCTCCCAATTTTGATTTGGTTCATCGTCTATTTCTGTTCTCCCATTTTGATTTGGTTCATCGTCTATTTTGTTCTCCCAATTTTGATTTGGTTCATCGTCTATTTCTGTTCTCCCAATTTTGATTTGGTTCATCGTCTATTTCTGTTCTCCCAATTTTGATTTGGTTCATCGTCTATCTGTTCAATTTTGATTTGGTTCATCGTCTATTTCTGTTCTAATTTTGTTCTCCCATTTTGATTTTTTGATTTGGTTCATCGTCTATTTCTGTTCTCCCAATTTTGATTTGGTTCATCGTCTATTTCTGTTCTCCCAATTTTGATTTGGTTCATCGTCTATTTCTGTTCTCCCAATTTTGATTTGGTTCATCGTCTATTTCTGTTCTCCCAATTTGATTTGGTTCATCGTCTACTTCTGTTCTCCCAATTTTGATTTGGTTCATCGTCTATTTCTCCCAATTTTGATTTGGTTCATCTACTTCTGTTCTCCCAATTTTGATTTGGTTCATCGTCTATTTCTGTTCTCCCTACCGTAGGCCTAAATGGGAAAATGATCATTTACGCTGATCCGATTTTCTACGCAGGAGAATCAAGCGGTTATTGAATTACGTAACCTTATGCATAAGGATTCCCGATTTCCTCAGATTAAACGATAATGCCTTTTAAAATGAATTCATTCTCTATAAAAATAATTACGCCTTTATATTAAAGTCAGTATAAATATTTTTCATACAAAGCTGATCTAAATGAGATTGTATTTCCTTACATTTCACAGTAAAGGCCGCCACTAACGCTCAGTTATACCTGCGCAGTTATTCCTGTGCAGGCAAAACTGAAGGTTAGTGGGTTCAGTTTTGCCTGCACAGGCCGACTGTGCAGGTATAACTGCGCAGGTATATCTGAACGTTAGTGGCTTCAGTTTTACCTGCACAGGCCGACTGTGCAGGCATAACTGCGCAGGTATAACTGAACGTTGGTTAAGTTAAGTATACCTTAGTTTAACCAGACCACTGAGCTGATTAACAGCTCTCCTAGGGCTGGCCCGAAGGATTAGACTTATTTTACGTGGCCAAGAACCAACTGGTTACCTAGCAACGGGACCTACAGCTTATTGTGGAATCCGAACCACAATATACCGAGAAATGAATTTCTATCAACAGAAATAAATTCCTCTAATTCTTCAGTGGCCGGACGGAGATTCGGACACGGGCCCTGCAGAGTGCTAGCCGAGAACGGTACCGACCAGTCTAACGAAGAACTACTGATCGTCAGTGTGTTCAGTTTTGCCTGCACAGGCAGGCATAACTGCGCAGGTATGACTGAACGTTAGTGGGTTCAGTTTTGCCTGCACAGGCCGACTGTGCAGGCATAACTGAACGTTAGTGGCGGCCTTCAGTGACGAAGATAAGCACATTCACTTATTAAAGAGAAGGCCATGTTAGATTCAGAGAACCAAAATCGTCAACTATCTGACAAAACTGCATAGTAAAAACGAAGCTAGTTACTACTCAAAGAAGCGACCTCAAGCAAACTGCAGTATATTGCAAATCTGCATTCATAATGGCGAACTTGATACTGAATTAACTATAATGACTTTCCCAAAATGATTATACGAATAAAAAGGAACTTACTACCGCACGAAAGAAAATAAACCATTATGATATGCAATTTGCCGTCTTCTTCCAGGAAGTAAAACGCATTAATGACTAATCGTGAACAGGATATTCACTTCCTCTGTTAGTTTCAAACTCCTTCATTCGTTTCGTTATTTTCTGTAAAAAGAATCGTAATAATCCAAAGCAAGGACGACACCGAGCACTAATAAGGCAATAATTGCACAGATAATCAGCTAATTGGGGATTTATACCAACGCTATTAAGATTGATGGTGATCCGTTGTGACGCCGTGAAATGATGATGGCTCATGAAATTGTGGTGCATTATGCAGCCCAGAATGCGAATGAAGTGTACGAAGCAGACATTACAGAATATGATTATTGAAGTAGAAGGGGAAGACGAACGATGCCGTCACGAAATAAAAACATTATTGAGATTTCCTTCGTGTCCCCAGAAAGCACTTTATCACACTAACGGAATAAAAAGGAAAAATATTCCTTCACTTGTCTGAGTGAACAGAAACTAAGTGTGTCAAGAAACGAAGTGTACCAAGATGAAAATTATGACGCATAGCGCACCAACAAAACAAGTAAAATTTGCGCCGAAATTTCTTCCCGGTGCAATCGAGTTTTCTGTACAACCGCTACAGCTGATAATCAAGGCCACCGAAAAAAGATCTATCTTTTGATGGTCTCGGTAAAATGCTGTATGAGCCGCGACCTATGAATCTTTAACCATGGCCAGATGGTGGCCTATCCTATATCGTTGCCAGAAACACGATTATGGCTAACTTTAACCCCAAATAAAATATAATCTACTGAGGCTAGAGGGCTGCCATATAGCATGTTTGATGACTGGAGGGTGGATGACCAACATACCAATTTGCAGCCCTCTCGCCTCAGTAGCTTTTAAGATGTGAGAGCGGCCAGAAAAAGTACGGACAGAAAAAGTGCGGACAGAATAAAGTGCGGACGGACAGACAAAGCCGGCACAATAGTTTTCTTTTACAGAACACCAAAAAGGGAACATTTTCCTTCGCTTGTCTGAGTGAACAGAAAAGCGCTGAAATTAAAAGTATATCAAGATAGAAATGATGAAATATAGCTCACAAAAAAAAAAAAAAAAACTTAAAAAGTATGAATACGAAAATCACTACAGCTACCCACCCTTCATTTTGCACAAATAAAATTTACTACTGCTATTCTTTTTAATGTAATTTATTACTGTCAATAGTACCTATATATTACATACGTGTTGTCCTATTTATTGCTTTAGTCACGAAGTCCACGCAGTTCTAATTCCGTCACAAAGAGATTGCATAGCAGAAGGGCCATATTATGCGATAAGCCTCTATGACCTCATAAGGTGTAATTAAGGTTACGGGGTTATAAACCATCACGCTATGCAGACTATGACAGTAAATATCGCACGAAGGAAAAGGTTATCATGCCCAGAGCTCAGTTCACCCACAGGGACTGCAGACAGAAAAAGGCTTCAGTGTCTATATTCCCCGTGGGTGTTTTTCACAGGATTATCTTATATACTTGTAATTTTTCTAAGAAACAAGAAACCAGTAAAAATTGTGCAGAAATTTCTTCGGCGCAATCGAGTTTTCTGTACAGCCGCTACAGCGCATAATCAAGGCCACCGAAAATAGATCTGTCTTACGTTGGTCTCGGTATAGTGCTGTATGAGCCGCGGCCCATGAAACTTTAACCACGGTGTGGCGGTGGCATGTCCTATATCGCTGCCAGACACACGATTATGGCTAACTTAACTTTATATAAAACACAAACTACTGAGGCTGGGTGGCTGCAGTTTGGTATGTTTGATGATCAACATACCAAATTGCAGCACTCTAGCGCTCAGTAGTTTTTAAGATCTGAGGGCGGACAGAAAAATTGCGGACGTACAGAAAAAGCCGGCACAATAATTTTCTTTTAAAGAAAACTAAAAATGCTTCAGTTCCAACACTATCAAAGGATTTCAGTTCCCAAAGAAAGTATACCGAAAAAGACGCTTTTCCTCTACACGAATATCAAAAACGAGATTCGTTTTCATAGCTAAACTTGGCACAGAAACAATGAACGCTGCGGCTTACATTGGCTACATTTTTATCATGGGAATTACAGTGCGTTGACAAATGATAGGTTTTTCCTATAACAGAAAAATCAAATATCTTATTTACTGTGCTTTGCTACTTTTTCCATGCGAATTCCGTGGGGGAAGATTAACTGCATCCTCGATTAGTTTGTTTTGTAAGCAGAAATTGAACAGAAAAAAATTATATTCCTCTTTTCTTTATCAGTTTCTATCTTTTGTGTTCGTGTTTTTGTGTGCGGAGAGAGACCAAATTAAAAAGCATAAAATCACCTCATTACGTTTGAAAATTACTTTTGGAAAAGACAGAGAATAAATCGCCTGAAATACAACAATTTATCAAACTAAAAAATTCAAAACAATGATAGAAAATGAAGTGTACGT